>NC_134931.1:0-291873 GCF_051020765.1 Lasioglossum baleicum
TCATAGCATCAAGGACATTTTCCAAAAAGAAGAAATATCCTTTGATGTCATATCTGCTCAGGAGCGAAGAAAATCTCCTAGCAGCTGCCGAGCCTTCCGAAAAGCTATACTCGTTGAAAAATTTGACTGAAACGTCCCAAGTTTCTAAAAATTGTACCACAGTCAGATGCCTAGAAAGCCAGCGTGTGTCCGATAATTTGAGAATTTTCAAAGGACAGTTCTCATAACTCTCCTGAAATTGGCGATAAATAGCAGTCCGTTTAGGGCTGCTATGTATAAACGAAGGGACGCCACGAAGCAATTCGTTACACTCCGTTGGAAGTGTAGCACAAGCAGCACTTGCTGCCAGTGCTGCAGAATGACACACGCATGGCATTGTAATGACATGGGGATTCTTCTCAAGCAACTTACTCTTGAACGAAGAAAATCTCCCTGTCAGGAGTGAAGAAGAATGTGTGAGGAATGAGTGAACGGTGTGCTCTCTCTCTCTCTCGCGTTTAAGTGTAAATTTAAGTTAAGAATGAAGAGATAAGGAAGGTGAAGTTTGTAAGCGGAGCGGAGGTCCGCGTTTGTACCCCGAAATGGGAAATAAAATACTATTATTATTATTATTATTATTATAGTAAACAGCCTCCAGTTTCTTTGTCGCGTTTTTAATACTTTTTAATGGGTTTTTAACATTTTTTTATCTTATTAGGAATTTATTTTAGTGAGTGACCATATTCATCGATGAAAAAAGATAAGTATACGTTACTATTTATATTGAGTCCTACAAGATTGCAATTAGAATTACGATTTTAATTAGGTCTACTTTTTCTTTGAATATAGCAACGCGTGGGTATCAGCGGTAATGAAATAGCAGATTCAAGAATGACTTCAAACAAAAGCGAAGTGTACCGTTACATTAATATTTCATTCTGTAAGTACTTTGTAATTATAACTTTAACTATGTGTTTCTTTTTATGTTGTAGAAAGGCAGAGGACCATTTAAAATCGCGATAACGTAAAATCAATATTAGAAGATTCAAGAATGACTTGAAAGAAAAAAGATAAGTATAAACCATACTATAAAGTTATACATTAATATTTTATTCTATACTTTACAATCATGACTTTAACTAATTTTTTTTTTTTTTGTTATGTTACAGAAAGGCAGGGACCATTTAAAATCGATTTTCGTAACCGGAGATGTATGAAACTTGACAAATGTGTTTGAAATTTGTGTTTTATTTGTCTAGTTTCATACTTAACGACCTGATATATGTAAAATGTCGTTACAATAATTATGTGATTACCAAAATTGTTAGGAGTGATGCACATATGTATATTGAAATATAACGTAAATAAAATATTTTATATTGCATTATCAAGTCTGTACATTATTTTTCTGATTATAAAAATATTCAGTATTACATAATACATCAACAAAGAAGTATCGAAAAAATTGATTTTGATTTTTTAACGATACAATTTATAAAAAATTCTGAGAAAAATTAAGGACAATTGTTTCAATAATATCGGACTAATGAATTTTTATAAAACTGGTATCTCGAAAAGTTCAATACGAAATATGCATTTTCTTCGAATGTTTCGAGATTTTCAATTTTTTTAAACATGTCTGCATAAACTGAAAAATCTGAAAAAAATCTCAATCATGTGTGCTATTAAGTGGAATATTTATAAATTTTTTCGTAATTGTTTATTGAGCATGGTTCGACTAAAAATCAATTTGTGTTGGGGGCCCTCTGGACTACCTTAACTTTAAAAATCAACGAGAAAAATTTTTTAAGAAATACAAAACATATTTTAGGATGAACCATTAAACCCGGTTTTTTAAAAAAAATTTAGTCCAAATTTCGCTTTGATATCTTTTTTAGATCAAAAGTTATAGCAAAATGTGCACCGCGCCGCGCCGCGCCGTCCCGGGATTCAAATGCGCGCCGTCTCCAGATCCCGACTTTCCGACTCGTGCTTCCGAAACTTCGGCAACATGAAAATTGGTGAAAATCGAAGGAACGCGTCGCCGACGCGTTCGGTCGAGCAGGTAGTCACACGGACATGATAGAGGTACGCTTGGTGTGTAGCGCGCGTGCAATCGAGCATGCACTCACACGGGCAGAGTAGAAGTACGTTCGTGTGTAGCGCGTGCGCAGCAGAAGCTACGGCGAGGACGGTCCGTCAGAGAGGGGGAACCTGTGCTGGAGGGGAAGCGTCCTCGCGTCCCCGATTCTGGCATCACTGTCTGGCAGCACTGCGCCTAGGCGCCATTATTAGCACTTCGTCTTTGACTCTTGTACAGACACCACGTTGCTTTTCCTTAGCCGTTGCTAAGCGTACACGTATAGACTTCTTGTACTTTGTAGGCTATTACATGCCTTGTAACAGTGAATAAAGTTATTGTTACTAATTATTCATAGCAGCAGTGTTACTGATTCAATCGCAATCTTCGACCAATAACGCGTAGTAGTAGGTCGCCTTCCCTATCTGGTCACCATAGGGATAAAACCTACACGGCGCTAGCGGATCTTGGTGGTACTAATTGCCGACAAGCTTCGATACTTCGCCGCTAGTGTCGCCGCCTCGGTTGCTATGTCGATGAATTAGCGCTGTACAAATATTTGACCAGAGCAGATGAATCTTGCCGAAATTAGCACCGAGTCTTACGTGGTCTTACGGGAAAATTTGTCGAAACTTGTCGGCAATCAGCAAGTTTGTGGCGGCATCGACGAGGTTAAGGGTAGAGAAAAAATCTAGGAAAAAAAACCAGCACATTTCAATGCATTTTTCTGTCTCCAAAAGACTTTATGACTTATGAGATGACCAGGGCGCAGCGCGTTGAACCTTCCTCTTTAGAATGAGCCCTCACACAGCCCAAACTTTGCTCAAATAATTATTTATTACAAAAATTGCAATTGATCGGAATTGTATGAAAAAGTACTAAGAGTTGCATTTTACAACTTTTTTATGTGGGCCCATATTGAAAAATACGCTTTGTAGATCTGTGTCGACTAAACATGTTTTGAAAATTTCGTCAAAATCGGTTGACGTTGCAATGAGCTACAAACGTTTAAAGATGGTAAAAATCGCAGATTTTCAGCCTACATCGAAGAATTCTTACATCTTTCAAGCCCTTTCGTTTTTTCCCGCATCAACCGATTTCGATGAAACTTTCACAGTGCACATTATTTACGCAGGCCTACAAAACGTACATTTTAAATTTTCAATATAGGCCCGCGCGAAAAAGTTGTAAAATGTAACTTTTAGTATTTTCTCTGCAATTCCGACCAAATGCAATTTTTGAAAAAATTTCTTTTCACATGATGTAGTAAACTAACTGCTCTAGCTCCCCAAAAAGTTCGAATCGTATAGTACAATATTAAAAAAGTTATCATCTTTTTTAGATCGTCCGAATATTAATTCGTGTAACTGTACGTATTAGGGGATAATTAATGTATTACTAGTTTATTGATTTATGTGTAGGTTTACTCTTAATGTAACTGTAAAGAAAATTACGGCGAGGGGGAAAGAACGTAACATTCAATTTGTACATATAGTTTCCATCTCTCTTGCGATCAATGCAGACAATTTTTATTTTGCACAAAGATCCGCAGTCTAGGAAAAATAATATAGATATAATAGAAATAAATAAAAATTTAATATTTTTTTATATCGGGTTTATTATTTCGTTTTCATTCAGAATCGGTATTTGGAATTGTCGGTAAAAAGGAAGACTGCTACATATTTGTACAATATGTAGAAATTCATTTCACCGACATTACCAACATTACTGACATAACCTCACCGACGGTGCTGTCCTGTATAACGGCATCCGCCGCTCCACACAGACTCCACGAGCTGCCTTCCATTTGGACGGAAGAAGCTGCCCTAGTGATGGGCGCAATCGACTAAAAACTATCGATTTAGTCGATAGTAGCTGTTACTATTTTCAGTCGACTAGTTTTACTGAACTATCGACTGAATTTCGCAGTGGTGGGGGTTACTATTTTCAGTCGACTAGTTTTAGTAAAACGACTGAATTTCGCAGTGGTGGGGGTTACTATTTTCAGTCGACTAGTTTTAGTAATTTCGCAGTGGTGGGGGTTACTATTTTCAGTCGACTAGTTTTAGTAATTTCGCAGTGGTAGGGGTTACTATTTTCAGTCGACTGTTTTACTGAACGACTGAATTTCGCAGTGGTAGAGGTTACTATTTTCAGTCGACTGCTTTCACTGATATATATATATATATATATACTGCTTTACTAAACCCAACTAAACCAGAGGTTACCTCTCTGATTGAATTATCAAATTAATTAATTAATTCATTAACCCCATCCGTCCCTCGGTGTCAAATTGACACAGTGGTAAAAAACCGATAAAATAACAAGCAGGTGATTAGTTATTTTTCGATGATTTTTAGTCAAATTGATGAGTTAAAATTTCGGTTATGTGTTTCGCATGAAAAAGATAAAAGTCACGAAGTCTCGGGCAAATTTATACCTATAAACAATTCGATATTTCGAGAAAACTGCCAGATTGACGGAATTCAATTGTTGTATGTACTACTAAATATTAATTATTACAAATATTCTCCGAAAATATGAATGATTTATGCATTTCATTTATGTTAATAAAATATTTATTACATTCAATACAAAATTGATATTTTATTATTATATTTATCCTATCCTATATATTATATGTAATATCGATAACACCAAAAGGATTATTTATTTATTTATTTATTATACATGTATAAATCTGAAGAAGCTAGGATTGTTGTATTCTAAATAATGATAGTACAAGTTCGTGGGAATGGAACTTTATTCGACAGATCAGGTATAGCGGATTTTTCTTCCAGGCCCGCGAGATACATACTTACCGTGGCCTTGTGTGGGCCCATCGGATCTTGGTCGGCGCGACCCTTCGGAAACTCGGGGGTTTATTATGTGCTATTGAGGCCTTTAGGCCGGCAACGAAAGATTCTAAGTAACGAGACATGCATATCATAAAACATCTAAATTGCACGCGCTAAAAATAGCTTCATTGTCGCTTGCTTCGTAAACCGACCCGACCATTTGCACGCCAAATGTTTTATTGTACGTGCCGGTGGCCGCTACAAACCCAATATGTATATATAGACTTAAATCAAATAAAAATATAAAAAAATTACAGTAACATAGCATGTATTAACAAATTAATCGCAATAGAGGAAATTATAGATAAACATTAACTTAAAATTAAACATTTCTTAGTGCCCTACATAAGAATTTCTTAAAGTAATCAATAGATCCATTGAAGAAATCAATCATATCAATAAATTTAATAAAACCTAATATTTTTAGACCAGCGTTTACAATATTATTACAGTGCTTTGAGAAATTTAATGTAGGTGTAACACAGACGACCAAGTCATTAGTTTCACTAATGTTTAATTATAAACTTATAAATAATATAAAATTGTAAAGTACTATATTTTTAGATAGTCTCTCCAAATTATAATAAATAGGAAAACTTATATGGTATGAAATATGATATTGTGGAACGAAAGAATCTTCACGTGCGACTTTTCTTGGATGTGAAACCACTGTGAATATACTTATAACTTTGACAATATAAACCGGCTTTCTAGCTAAGGATTGAGATTTTTCTCAACCACTCGAGTTCAGTAACGAAATAGATTTGAACGCGTCTGCAACAGCGAACACTTTTGCAAGCAAGGAAGCGAACGCTTGGTTTTCTATGAAATCAAATAGTTTAAACCATTTTTAATTTTAAAACTGCTCCCTGAATAATTTTAATGAACTGTGGCTGCTTTTTTGGCGCTGCCCTACGCTGCTGTTTTAGAAAACTTCTTATTTCCTTGCCATATTCCTTTCCTATTGTTGTCCATTCTGCGCGGGTCTGGTCAGTCCTGATATACATGTGGCGACCAGATCCACGGCCTCTCCTGTGTCTCTTCCAGGTATCTCTCGAACCTATTCGAGATTTACGGTCAGGCCCTGGCGAACGTTTCCTTTCTTTACGACATCCTCTCCTGCTTGCCTTCCTCTGCTCTTTCCGTTTTTTATAGCATCCTTCCGCGATTGCTTCTTTCCACGTGTCTTTACCTGTCTTTCCTCTTCTCCTAGATTTTCCTTACTTTCCTATCCTTAATTTCTTCTCCTTACTTTCCTCCCACTATTCGGGTTTCCACCTCTCTTCCATTTTTTCCTTTTCCTCGGGAGTTTCTATACGTTGACGAGTCACTTAGTCACAAGTCGTTGGTCTCTGGTCTCGCGTCGTACACCAAGTTTTCTCTTAAATAAACTCGTGTTGAGGAAACATTCTGAGTTCTAAAATAGTGTTTAGTAGTATACATAAGTTTTCATAGTGTATATATAATACAATATGTATAAACAAAAGCGCTCAATAGTGTGGCAATATTTTGAACAAAAGACACCAACGAGTGCCGTGTGTCGCTTATGTAAAAGAGAATACAAAAGTGCAAAAAACACATCCAATTTAAGTGACCATTTGAAGCGCAAACATTTCACAGTGCTGGAAGCCGATCGTCGCGTGCACGAAGAAGCAGAGTCGATAGACGTGGATGATCAACTTGCAAGTGCTACACCTGGAACATCAACGCAAGCACAAGGAATTACATCGGTGGCTTTCACTTCAAATGCAAATTTGGCAATCCAAAATGAAGACTTACCAGGTATGGTGCAGAGGTCTCGGGTTCATTTAAGGCAGCTAACATTGAGGACAACTTCAAATGATCTATCACAAACAAAAATTACAAAATTAAATAATCTGGTGGCAGCCATGATTTGTAAAGATTTGCAACCGCTAACTATTGTAGAAGACGAAGGCTTTAATGAGTTAATTAAGGAGCTTGAACCACGATATAAACTTCCCAGTCGAAGAACACTGGGACGGACCATCTTACCACAATTATACATTGACACTAAAAATATAATTTTAGAAAACTTGAAAAAAACAAGTCATGTTTCTATTACGACAGATATCTGGACCAATTTAAATATGCAATCCTTTTTAACGATCACTGCACATTATTTTATTGAAAATAAATTACGCTCAAACGTATTAGCCACTAATCTTTTAACAAATAGCCACACAAGTCAATATATTGCGCACTGTATTCAAGATATTTTATCGGAATGGCAAATCTCAAATAAAATTTGTGCTGTCGTGACAGATAATGGTGCAAATATTAAAGGAGCTGTACGTAACTTAGGCTATATGCATTTGCCATGTACAGCACACACGTTAAATTTAGTGGTAAACGATTCCATAAGTGGTGTGACTGAAATAATAAATTTATTAAAAATCTGCCGTTCATTAGTTGGGCACTTTAAAACAAGTGTTGTAGCAGCAGAGAAATTAAGAAGTATGCAAAAGCAAATGGGCTTACCAGAACTGAAGATAAAAAAAGATGTAGCAACACGCTGGAATTCTTGCCTCGTGATGCTGGAGAGACTGTTTGCAATAAAAGTGCCTTTGTCTGCTGTCATAGTTTCATTAAGCAGAAGTCCCACATCACTTACAGCTGAACACTGGGAAATCATAGAAGATATCATACCGTTATTGAAACCACTAGAATATGTTACAACTGATTTATCAGCAGAAAAATATCCCACAGCATCCAAAATTGTTCCTTTAATAAGAGGAATTCAAAATGCTATAAACATGATTACACCAGAAACCACAGCAGGACTACGTTTAAAAAATAATATTTTAAATAATATTGAAATAAGATTTAACTACATCGAACAGAATAATATTACTTTAATAGCCACACTATTAGATCCAAGGTTTAAAATAGCTGTATTTGAAGACAATAGGATTGCACAGACAGCACAGAATATATTAAAAGAAGAAATAAGTTCCTTGGCAAGAACAGCCAGTAGTCATGAAACGAATGCAAATAGAGCCATAGCAGAAGAACCATCTCAAAACAATGAATTTTGGAACTTTTTTGTATCAAAAGTGTCACAGTTAAATAACCAATCTACGCATATTGAAAATGTAACAACCATCATCCGTCAATACATAGATTTACCATATGAAAACATTAAGAGTTGTCCAGTCGCATTTTGGAACAAATATAATTGCACAATGCCACAGCTTTTCGAGATAGCAGATAAATATCTTTGTATTCCTGCAACCTCTGTACCCTCGGAGAGAATATTTTCAAAGGCTGGACAGATTATGTCTGAAAGAAGAAACAGACTTTCAGCGAAAAACTTAGACCAATTGATCTTTTTAAATGTCAACATTTAAAATATATGTATATATATATATAAATTTGGGTCAACTTCATAGTGGAGACCATAATCATTTAAGGTTAGATTAATTATAATTTTGGAATTTTTACCTTAATTTAATTTTATTACTAATTTCTACTACGACAAATGTAAAATATAAAATAACATTAAATATTTTTAATTTTAGGAACCTCTCTCTCTCTCTAATAAAGCTGAGCGTCATGAAAACCATCGAATATGGAGAGCAATGAACATGAACCAATAACGCAATTCAGTCAAATAAGCCAATTCAGTCGACTGAAAACTATCGACTAAATAGTCGATAGTATGTAGTTACTAAATAGTAACTAGTCGATAGTTGAATTTAGTCGATAGTGCCCATCACTAAGCTGCCCTCTAGATGCTGTGACGGCGGTGGACGGCGGACTTTGTTACATCTATGCGTATTTCTGGAAGCCCGCTGGCATGAACTCCACACTCTTTCTAGATGTACTCCAACCGTTGCTCCGAGCAGCCAATAAGCGGCGTCTGGAACGATACTGCCCTCCAAATTCACTCCACGCTCTGGACTATTCCTGGCAGTTCCAAACTGTGCTATCAGGGCACTTTCTGGCGACACTGTCGTAGAGTGGAAATACTAAAGACAGGAAACTACTGGTACGACTTCTGTGCTATATTCGAGTTTCGTCTCTCTGGTGCCCGTTGGTGCCCGTGCGTCGTCGTCAGTGGTCGTCGTCGTCAGTGCAGTCCAGTTCCAGTGCAGTCCAGTGCAGTCGTCGACCGTCGTCGTCGTCATCGTCGCGTCGGCGGAATGAAATTTACCCCCACTACGAGTGCTACGAGTTCCGAATGGTTCCGAAGCCTCCTACTGCGGCCTCCTACGCATGCACTTTTCCCCACCACCTGTTGCAATGAAATTTGAATTGTCGTCGGTTGGCGACCGTAATGCACCGTGTTCAACCGTGTCCCTGTCAGCAGAGTTTGGCGTCGATCAGCGTCGATCCGTTACGTGATGGGCCATAGTTTGTATTTTATGGCAACCTGTTGACGCGCGGTAAAACTCCTCGCTGGATATCGTGCTATTTTGCTCGTGTGTTATCGTTATTACAGTGCCTGCATTAGCTTGCGCTCGTTTAATGCTACTTGGACACTGATTCGACCGAGAGATGAGTGATTCTGGAGATGCTGTTAAATATAAATGGACCCCGGAGAGTACCGCGTTGTTGGTGTCTGTGTGGTCGGATAAGCAAGTGCAAAAGCAATTGGAGTACGCGTCGAAGCCGCAGTTGATATGGGAAAGTGTCGCTCGATATATGAAGAAAAAAGGGTACAATGTTAGTGGAAAACAGTGCCGATCGCGGATGAAACAGGTTTTGGTCTGTTATCGCGAAGCAAAACGAGCTGGCACGCGAGCAGGTGTCGAGCAATATTATGAATCGATCGATAGAGTTCTGAAAAATAAGCGTCTGGAAGATGCTAATATTATTGGTATAGATACCGTAGGTAAGACAATTTTCACAATTACAGTTTAAACGAATGTTTTTTGTCTTATTTCAGTCAATTACTCGTAATCGCTTTACAACATTTTTATAGATGCCACGGCACACGTTAAGTCTCCTCCGAAAGAAGTCAAAACGAATAAAAATTTACAAATGAGACACAAGTTTCCCGTGCAGTCGCTTCATCGTACGGAGGCGCTGTCTCCCACATGGGGAATAACACGTAAGGGTTCGTTTACTAAATAATATAAAAAAGTTATTAACAAGTCGCATTAGCATACGCATTTATGTTTTATAGGTGAAAACGAATATCCCGATTCCCCGGAATCGAACGAAACCATAATAGCTAGGCCTTGTAACAGGGTTTTCTCTCCCACCAGGGATGTAGCCATTAACACAGGGGAACCTCGAGTACAAATGGCTGGTAAGTCGACGCAGTGCGATACAATTCCAACAGAGGAACCGTCGCGTGCCGGTTATAAGCACAATTTATTAGCTCATCCTTACGGGGAGATACCGTATCAAAATACGGTACAGAACGTGCAAAATCAAATAATTCAAGAGAACATGCAACAACATCAAACGTTGCAACAAAATTGTTTAAGCCATCGGCAAAATATGTTGGGGAATAATCTTGGATTTCAACTGGATCAGCAGAATTTAATAGCGCAGTGCGCGAACGTTACAATGAAATGCGAATGTCCAACGACAATGCATAGCGCTAATTTGGAACAGTTGCTTCAGCAACAAAATCAATTGCAACAGGTAACGCACGCGAATAACCGTGCGATGCCGCAAGAGCCACGAAAAATCGTGTTCGGGCAGAATTTGGCAGCCACGTATAAACAACATTATGGAAATATCTTGACTCGTATGCCTGCCGTAATAGATACCAAAGGAGTCGAGTGTCTGTCGCCAGATTATTCTCCGGATGTATCTTACAACTTAAACGATGCTTTTTGCCAGTCAAAAAATGACGATAAAGCGCACAATTTGAATGAAACTTATAATCGCCCGATACAAGCAGATGCTTCTGTATTAACAAACAATGCAACTTGTAACGATGATAGTCTTTTATTAGAATTTTTGATGGACTCTTTGAGTCAAGCGGGAAGCGACCACAAATCGAAAGATACCGCAGTTAATACCGATGATATTCCTAACGTGCCAATGAGAAAGAAGAAAGCACAGAAATTGGAACAACTTGTTCTAGGCGCCATTAGCTCTCAAAATGAAGTGGTTAACAGGGTAAGATAAACAAGAGAAACAATGTAAAACTAAAATGAACTTCCTTTTCTGTATGTGCCGGTTATATGTATAGATAATTTTGTTTCAGATTCTCGCTGCGCAAAACGACATGTTAACAAAGTTCTTAGATTTGGACAGAGATCGGCAAAATAGACTCGAGAATCGAATGGACGATTTATTGAAAGTAGTGCACAACACTCTGTTGACGAAACAGTCGTCGGAAACGGATGTTGAAACACCACCAACGGAACCAACCATAACTTCTCTAGCACCTCCTCCGATGCCTGGAGTTGCACCTCCTAAGCTGGATCTAGTTCCTCCGAAACCTTGTCGCGTTCCTTGTACCGTACCTAATTCTAACGTCGAATTAATTAATCAAAACCCGGTGATGACGAGACCGGGAGTGATTTCACCTATAACTAGTCCAGTGAAAAAGCCTGGAACCATATGGTCGAAACTGGGGCCAGTATCGCAGTCACCTTTCGTAAAGGCTCAGCAACGTTTAGGTTTACAACCTGTCCCGACGACAGACAGCCGGACCCAATCTTCCGCGGAGAGACGTATAGCAAAGGAAGCGGATAAGATGAATATGGACACGGAAACATTAAAGTTCGAAACTGCAAAGTTCTTGGAAGCGGAGAAACAGATGGAGGAGAAGATAAAGAACGCGTATCTAGAGACAGACACGAATCAGACTTTGCACGCTCGCAGAAAGCTGTTCGGCCAAAGGGAACCTACCGCGGCGATGATACTGACTGCAACGTTCTTAGAAAACGAGCGTCGCGTGTCGGAGCAACTTACGAGCTGTTACGAAGCCCAAGGAAATTTCGAAAGCATGGATGTTCTATTGGTCAGCCAAGGAGAGAACTATGATTATTTACGACGGTTGAGCATGCAGCCTGCGTGTATAGCTGGCGAACCTTGCGACACGTCCACTCCGGCAAAATTCGCAACCGTGCCTGCTAACAGCGATAGAACGTCCGCGGCAGTGCCGAAAGAAACGATTCAACAATTGGCTCAGCTTGTGATGAACACTGGCAGGTGGAAGGATCAGATGACAGTGCAAACGAATGCGGAAAGACAACGAAATGGCTGTCCAGTAGTTCCAGCATACGTGGAAAGACGACAGAATGGCTACTCAGCAGGCTACGGCGAAGGGATCGATGTCGCACAGTCTAGCGTTCCGTTCAGAGAGAACGAAATGAAAACTGACAAAAATTATGTCAGAGATTGGGTGCTGAATAAATATGGAGATTACCCAACGAATCAGCAGAAGCCATGTTACGCGGCGCCGGCTTATAATACCGTGAACGATAATCCCAACTTCCCTATAGGTTTCGCTGCTACCCTGGTGGACAGCGAAAATATCAAAATGAAAGAATCCAACGTTGACATTCGCAAATCTATCGGATTTAACGGTAACGTGTTACCGGATCGGAAACAACAAACTGTACGTTTCATGGATGAACCGTTGGCCGAGTTGCAACGAATGTACATCGAAAAGCAGTCTAAAAATCAGCAAGAGAAGAACGATAGTTTGCCATATGTAACCGGTAATGGTAACGACGTCTCTATCCAAACCCGACAAATGATCGAGAAATATATGAATGATATAATGCCGAAGAGGCAATTTAGGAATGGTAAAGACAAAGATAGCGACTCCGACGATGAGTTTTTGGACACCACTGCTTCCATGCCTACAATTGTACCGCGTAGGGGATCTCTTACGTCGAATGGTACAGGTTCGACGGAACCGGCTCGTTCCATCAAGCTGTCGAAAGATAATTGCGTAATCAGTTAATTATATCAATATTATATACTAAATTAATAATCAGTTAATTAGTACAAATAAGTACTTTGAATTATATGCGAAACTTATATGGCAGGCTACTATAATACTATGTTTCATTTTTGTTAATCGATTTATAACGAAGCTGAGTTGTTGTAAATATCAAATGTTATATCTGATATTTGAATTGTATTTGACATCGACCATGTTAAGTTTGCGTTAACATTAGATACACTTCTGTGCAATCAGTTACGTTTCATAGCAATTGCTGAAAAGATTTAATAATCAGAGAAATTCGTTACCGTTAATAATATTTTTTATAATAACGGAAATAATTTCTTTTAACGAACAACGTAATTATATACATATATATGTATATATACGGAATCTGTGCATCTAAAAGTTTAGTTGAAAAACTTATAAATATTAACAGATTATCTATATATGTTTATCGCATATAATACTTTATATGCACGTAATCGTTAATCTTTTGTTTTTACTTGAAATTTGTGATTCTCACCTCGAGAGTACTCGAAAGGTTCAGGTCTTCCATTGTGCATTTTTTTAATGGTGCCATTAGCCGGTCAATTTTAATTTCTGGCTAGACATTATACTATTTACATTTAAATACGGGCCATTGAAATCACATTATAGGTTATAAGATACATTTTTTCATTGCAGTCACTGAAAACTGTAATAACTGTAATATTACTTATAAATAAATTTATAAGAGCAATACATTGTAATACTATTTATTTCCCATTCCTATTGTATTTTATTAACATTGCGTCTTATGGGAAAAGCGGCACGAATCATTTGCTGCTGTAATGAATATCCAATATTTTTCATTTTGCATGAATAAATTATCTTTATCGTACAATACAGACACAGAGGATTCTCCAGTATACACCCACCAATTTTTTTAGCCCTTGAACAATTTCATTGAATATTTAAGGGGCTAGTCTACCCTCGATTTGTAACTAGAAAATACCTAGAATCTTACTAGATTTTGGGTCGAAAATATGGGTTTGCGGCCAGACGTTGATTGACCTTATTAGAACAAATTGTGGGCTGTGTGAGGGCTCATTCGAAAGAGGAAGGTTAGACGCAGCGCGCTTTTCTCACGAGGTTAACGAGATTATGTTTATATCTAATAATATGATGGCCCAAAGTCGAGAAAAAATCTAGGAAAAAATCCCGCAGATTTCAATGCATTTTCTGTCTCTAATAGACTTTTTTGGCTTATGAGATGAGAAAGGCGCGCTGCGTTGAACCTTCCTCTTTCGAATGAGCCCTCACACAGCCCACAATTTGTTCTAATAGGGTCAATCAACGTCTGGGCGCAGATCCATGTTTCGACCCATTTTTCTAGTAAGATTCTAGTAAATAGCAAATATCTAGCAAATAACTAGAATCCTACTAGAAAAATGGGTCGAAACATGGATCTGCGCCCAGACGTTGATTGACCCTATTAGAACAAATTGTGGGCTGTGCGAGGGCTCATTCGAAAGAGGAAGGTTCAACGCAGCGCGCCTTTCTCATCTCATAAGTGAAAAAAGTCTATTAGAGACAGAAAATGCATTGAAATCTGCGGGATTTTTTCCTAGATTTTTTCTCGACTTTGGGCCATCATATTATTAGATATAAACATAATCTCGTTAACCTCGTGAGAAAAGCGCGCTGCGTTGAACCTTCCTCTTTCGAATGAGCCCTCACACAGCCCACAATTTGTTCTAATAAGGTCAATCAACGTCTGGCCGCAAACCCATGTTTCGAGCCATTTTTCTAGTAATATTCTAGGTATTTTCTAGTTACAAATCGAGGGTAGACTACCCCCTTAAGGGGGTAGTCCACCCTCGATTTGTAACTAGAAAGGAACTAGAATCTTACTAGAAAAATGGCTCGAAACATGGGTTTGCGCGCTGTCGGTTTTCGTCCTTATTTGAGCAAAGTTTGGGCTGAGTGAGGGCTTATTCTAAAGAGGAAGGTTAAACACACTGCGCTCTGGTTACGAGGTTAACGAGATTATGTTTATAACTAATAATATGAGGGCCGAAAGTAGAGAAAAAGTCTAGGAAAATAACCAGCAGATTTCAATGCATTTTTCTGTCTCCAAAAGACTTTATGACTTATGAGATGACCAGGGCGCAGCGCGTTGAACCTTCCTCTTTAGAATGAGCCCTCACACAGCCCAAACTTTGCTCAAATAAGGACAAAAACCGACAGCGCGCAGACCCACTTTTTCGATCGAAAATCTGGTAAGATTCTAGTTATTTGCTAGATATTTGCTATTTACTAGGATCTCACTAGATTTTCGATCGAAAAAGTGGGTCTGCGCGCTGTCGGTTTTTGTCCTTATTTGAGCAAAGTTTGGGCTGTGTGAGGGCTCATTCTAAAGAGGAAGGTTCAACGCGCTGCGCCCTGGTCATCTCATAAGTCATAAAGTCTTTTGGAGACAGAAAAATGCATTGAAATCTGCTGGTTATTTTCCTAGACTTTTTCTCTACTTTCGGCCCTCATATTATTAGTTATAAACATAATCTCGTTAACCTCGTAACCAGAGCGCAGTGTGTTTAACCTTCCTCTTTAGAATAAGCCCTCACTCAGCCCAAACTTTGCTCAAATAAGGACGAAAACCGACAGCGCGCAAACCCATGTTTCGAGCCATTTTTCTAGTAAGATTCTAGTTCCTTTCTAGTTACAAATCGAGGGTAGACATTTGTAACTAGAAAATTACTAGAATTTTACTAGAAAAATGGCTCGAAACGTGGGTTTGCGCGAATCGGTTGTTTGTCCTTATTTGAGCTAATTGTGGGCTGGGTGAGGGCTCATTCGAAAGAGGAAGGTTCATCACACACGGGTCTGGTCATGATTTTAACGAGATTATGTTTATATCTAATAATATGAGTGTCCAAAGTAGAGTAAAAATCTAGGAAAAAAACCAGCAGATTTCAATGCATTTTTCTGTCCCCAAAAGACTTTTTGACTTATATTATGACCAGACCCGTGTGTGATGAACCATCCTCTTTAGAATGAGCCCTCACCCAGCCCAAAATCTGCTCAAATAAGGACAAACAACCGATTCGCGCAGACCCACTTTTTCGATCGAAAATCTAGTAAGATTCTAGTTATTTGCTAGATATTTGATATTTACTAGAATCTTACTAGATTTTCGATCGAAAAAGTGGGTCTGCGCGAATCGGTTGTTTGTCCTTATTTGAGCAGATTTTGGGCTGGGTGAGGGCTCATTCTAGAGAGGATGGTTCATCACACACGGGTCTGGTGATAATATAAGTCAAAAAGTCTTTTGGAGACAGAAAAATGCTTTGAAATCTGCTGGTTTTTTTCCTAGATTTTTACTCTACTTTGGACACTCATATTATTAGATATAAACATAATCTCGTTAAAATCATGACCAGACCCGTGTGTGATGAACCTTCCTCTTTCGAATGAGCCCTCACCCAGCCCACAATTAGCTCAAATAAGGACAAACAACCGATCCGCGCAGACCCATGTTTCGGACCCAAAATCTAGTAAGATTCTAGTAATTTTCTAGTTCCAAATCGAGGGTAGACTACCCCCTTAAGGGGGTAGTCCACCCTCGATTTGTAACTAGAAAGGGACTAGAATCTTACTAGAAAAATGGCTCGAAACATGGGTTTGCGCGCTGTCGGTTTTCGTCCTTATTTCAGAAAATTTTGGGCTGATTGAGGGCTTATTCGAAAGAGGAAGGTTAAACACACTGCGCCCTGGTTACGAGGTTAACGAGATTATGTTTATAACTAATAATATTAGTGTCCAAAGTAGAGAAAAAATCTAGGAAAAAAAACCAGCACATTTCAATGCATTTTTCTGTCTCCGAAAGACTTTATGACTTATGAGATGACCAGGGCGCAGCGCGTTGAACCTTCCTCTTTAGAATGAGCCCTCACACACCCCAAACTTTGCTCAAATAAGAACAAAAACCGACAGCGCGCAGACCCACTTTTTCGATCGAAAATCTGGTAAGATTCTAGTTATTTGCTAGATATTTGCTATTTACTAGGATCTTACTAGATTTTGGGTCCGAGAAAAATGGGTCGAAACATGGATCTGCGCCCAGACGTTGATTGACCCTATTAGAACAAATTGTGGGCTGTGTGAGGGCTCATTCGAAAGAGGAAGGTTCAACGCAGCGCGCCTTTCTCATCTCATAAGCCAAAAAAGTCTATTAGAGACAGAAAATGCATTGAAATCTGCGGGATTTTTTCCTAGATTTTTTCTCGACTTTGGGCCATCATATTATTAGATTTAAACATAATCTCGTTAACCTCGTGAGAAAAGCGCGCTGCGTTGAACCTTCCTCTTTTGAATGAGCCCTCACACAGCCCACAATTTGTTCTAATAAGGTCAATCAACGTCTGGCCGCAAACCCATGTTTCGAGCCATTTTTCTAGTAATATTCTAGGTATTTTCTAGTTACAAATCGAGGGTAGACTACCCCCTTAAGGGGGTAGTCTACCCTCGATTTGTAACTAGAAAGGAACTAGAATCTTACTAGAAAAATGGCTCGAAGCATGGGTTTGCGCGCTGTCGGTTTTCGTCCTTATTTCAGAAAATTTTGGGCTGAGTGAGGGCTTATTCTAAAGAGGAAGGTTAAACACACTGCGCCCTGGTTACGAGGTTAACGAGATTATGTTTATAACTAATAATATGAGGGCCCAAAGTAGAGAAAAAATCTAGGAAAAAAAACCAGCACATTTCAATGCATTTTTCTGTCTCCAAAAGACTTTATGACTTATGAGATGACCAGGGCGCAGCGCGTTGAACCTTCCTCTTTAGAATGAGCCCTCACACAGCCCAAACTTTGCTCAAATAAGAACAAAAACCGACAGCGCGCAGACCCACTTTTTCGGACCCAAAATCTAGTAAGATCCTAGTAAATAGCAAATATCTAGCAAATAACTAGAATCTTACCAGATTTTCGATCGAAAAAGTGGGTCTGCGCGCTGTCGGTTTTTGTTCTTATTTGAGCAAAGTTTGGGGTGTGTGAGGGCTCATTCTAAAGAGGAAGGTTCAACGCGCTGCGCCCTGGTCATCTCATAAGTCATAAAGTCTTTCGGAGACAGAAAAATGCATTGAAATGTGCTGGTTTTTTTTCCTAGATTTTTTCTCTACTTTGGACACTAATATTATTAGTTATAAACATAATCTCGTTAACCTCGTAACCAGGGCGCAGTGTGTTTAACCTTCCTCTTTCGAATAAGCCCTCAATCAGCCCAAAATTTTCTGAAATAAGGACGAAAACCGACAGCGCGCAAACCCATGTTTCGAGCCATTTTTCTAGTAAGATTCTAGTCCCTTTCTAGTTACAAATCGAGGGTGGACTACCCCCTTAAGGGGGTAGTCTACCCTCGATTTGGAACTAGAAAATTACTAGAATCTTACTAGATTTTGGGTCCGAAACATGGGTCTGCGCGGATCGGTTGTTTGTCCTTATTTGAGCTAATTGTGGGCTGGGTGAGGGCTCATTCGAAAGAGGAAGGTTCATCACACACGGGTCTGGTCATGATTTTAACGAGATTATGTTTATATCTAATAATATGAGTGTCCAAAGTAGAGTAAAAATCTAGGAAAAAAACCAGCAGATTTCAATGCATTTTTCTGTCCCCAAAAGACTTTTTGACTTATATTATGACCAGACCCGTGTGTGATGAACCATCCTCTCTAGAATGAGCCCTCAGCCAGCCCAAAATCTGCTCCAATAAGGACAAACAACCGATTCGCGCAGACCCACTTTTTCGATCGAAAATCTGGTAAGATTCTAGTTATTTGCTAGATATTTGCTATTTACTAGGATCTTACTAGATTTTGGGTCCGAAACCTGGGTCTGCGCGCTGTAGGTTTTTGTCCTTATTTGAGCAAAGTTTGGGCTGGGTGAGGGCTCATTCTAAAGAGGAAGGTTCAACGCGCTGCGCTCTGGTTATCTCATAAGTCATAAAGTCTTTTGGAGACAGAAAAATGCATTGAAATCTGCTGGTTATTTTCCTAGACTTTTTCTCTACTTTCGGCCCTCATATTATTAGTTATAAACATAATCTCGTTAACCTCGTAACCAGAGCGCAGTGTGTTTAACCTTCCTCTTTAGAATAAGCCCTCACTCAGCCCAAACTTTGCTCAAATAAGGACGAAAACCGACAGCGCGCAAACCCATGTTTCGAGCCATTTTTCTAGTAAGATTCTAGTTCCTTTCTAGTTACAAATCGAGGGTAGACTACCCCCTTAAGGGGCTAGTCTACCCTCGATTTGTAACTAGAAAATTACTAGAATCTTACTAGATTTTGGGTCGAAAATATGGGTTTCGTACTAAACGTTGTTTGACCTTATTAGAACAAATTGTGGGCTGTGTGAGGGCTCATTCGAAAGAGGAAGAATAGACGCAGCGCGCTTTTCTCACGAGGTTAACGAGATTATGTTAATAACTAATAATATGATGGCCCAAAGTCGAGAAAAAATCTAGGAAAAAATCCCGCAGATTTCAATGCATTTTCTGTCTCTAATAGACTCTTTTGACTTATGAGATGAGAAAAGCGCGCTGCGTTGAACCTTCCTCTTTCGAATGAGCCCTCACCCAGCTCAAAATATGCTCGTATAAGGTCAAACAACGTTTAGTTCCGAACCCATTTTTTCGACCCAAAATCTAGTAAGATTCTAGTAAATAGCAAATATCTAGCAAATAACTAGAATCTTACTAGAAAGAATGGGTTCGGAACTAAACGTTGTTTGACCTTATACGAGCATATTTTGAGCTGTGTGAGGGCACATTCGAAAGAGGAAGGTTCAACGCAGCGCGCTTTTCTCATCTCATAAGCCAAAAAAGTCTTTTAGAGACAGAAAATGCATTGAAATCTGCGGGTTTTTTTCCTAGATTTTTTCTGTACTTTGGGCCCTCATATTATTAATTATTAACATAATCTCGTTAACCTCGTGAGAAAAGCGCGCTGCGTCTAACCTTCCTCTTTCGAATGAGCCCTCACACAGCCCACAATTTGTTCTAATAAGGTCAAACAACGTTTAGTACGAAACCCATATTTTCGACCCAAAATCTAGTAAGATTCTAGGTATTTTCTAGTTACAAATCGAGGGTAGACTAGCCCCTTATGGGGCTAGTCTACCCTCGATTTGTAACTAGAAAGGAACTAGAATCTTACTAGAAAAATGGCTCGAAACATGGGTTTGCGCGCTGTCGGTTTTCGTCCTTATTTCAGAAAATTTTGGGCTGAGTGAGGGCTTATCCTAAAGAGGAAGGTTAAACACACTGCGCCCTGGTTACGAGGTTAACGAGATTATGTTTATAACTAATAATATTAGTGTCCAAAGTAGAGAAAAAATCTAGGAAAAAAAACCAGCAGATTTCAATGCATTTTTCTGTCTCCAAAAGACTTTATGACTTATGAGATGACCAGGGCGCAGCGCGTTGAACCTTCCTCTTTAGAATGAGCCCTCACCCAGCCCAAACTTTGCTCAAATAAGGACAAAAACCTACAGCGCGCAGACCCAGGTTTCGGACCCAAAATCTAGTAAGATCCTAGTAAATAGCAAATATCTAGCAAATAACTAGAATCTCACTAGATTTTGGGTCCGAAAAAGTGGGTCTGCGCGCTGTCGGTTTTTGTCCTTATTTGAGCAAAGTTTGGGCTGTGTGAGGGCTCATTCTAAAGAGGAAGGTTCAACGCGCTGCGCCCTGGTCATCTCATAAGTCATAAAGTCTTTTGGAGACAGAAAAATGCATTGAAATGTGCTGGTTTTTTTTCCTAGATTTTTTCTCTACTTTGGGCCCTCATATTATTAGTTATAAACATAATCTCGTTAACCTCGTAACCAGGGCGCAGTGTGTTTAACCTTCCTCTTTAGAATAAGCCCTCACTCAGCCCAAAATTTTCTGAAATAAGGACGAAAACCGACAGCGCGCAAACCCATGCTTCGAGCCATTTTTCTAGTAAGATTCTAGTTCCTTTCTAGTTACAAATCGAGGGTAGACTACCCCCTCGATTTGTAACTAGAAAATTACTAGAATCTTACTAGATTTTGGGTCGAAAATATGGGTTTCGTACTAAACGTTGTTTGACCTTATTAGAACAAATTGTGGGCTGTGTGAGGGCTCATTCGAAAGAGGAAGAATAGACGCAGCGCGCTTTTCTCACGAGGTTAACGAGATTATGTTAATAACTAATAATATGAGGGCCCAAAGTAGAGAAAAAATCTAGGAAAAAAACCCGCAGATTTCAATGCATTTTCTGTCTCTAAAAGACTTTTTTGACTTATGAGATGAGAAAAGCGCGCTGCGTTGAACCTTCCTCTTTAGAATGAGCCCTCACCCAGCTCAAAATATGCTCGTATAAGGTCAAACAACGTTTAGTTCCGAACCCATTCTTTCTAGTAAGATTCTAGTTATTTGCTAGATATTTGCTATTTACTAGAATCTTACTAGATTTTGGGTCAAAAAAATGGGTTCGGAACTAAACGTTGTTTGACCCTATTAGAACAAATTGTGGGCTGTGTGAGGGCTCATTCGAAAGAGGAAGGTTCAACGCAGCGCGCTTTTCTCATCTCATAAGTCAAAAAAGTCTATTAGAGACAGAAAATGCATTGAAATCTGGGGGATTTTTTCCTAGATTTTTTCTCTACTTTGGGCCATCATATTATTAGTTATTAACATAATCTCGTTAACCTCGTGAGAAAAGCGCGCTGCGTCTAACCTTCCTCTTTCGAATGAGCCCTCACACAGCCCACAATTTGTTCTAATAAGGTCAAACAACGTTTAGTACGAAACCCATATTTTCGACCCAAAATCTAGTAATATCCTAGGTATTTTCTAGTTACAAATCGAGGGTAGACTACCCCCTTAAGGGGGTAGTCTACCCTCGATTTGTAACTAGAAAATTACTAGAATCTTACTAGATTTTGGGTCGAAAATATGGGTTTGCTGGTTTTCAGTTAGTGTCCTTATTTGAGCAAATTTTGGGCTGGGTGAGGGCTCATTCGAAAGAGGAAGGTTCACCGCAGGGGGCTCTGGTCATGAGGTTGACGAGAATATGTTTATATCTAATAATATTAGTGTCCAAAGTAGAGTAAACATCTAGGAAAAAAAACCAGCAGATTTCAATGCATTTTTCTGTCTCCAAAAGTCTTTTTGGCTGATGGGATGACCAGAGCCCCCTGCGGTGAACCTTCCTCTTTCGAATGAGCCCTCACCCAGCCCAAAATTTGCTCAAATGAGGACACTAACTGAAAACCAGGAAACCCATGTTTTCGACCCAAAATCTAGTAAGATCCTAGTAAATAGCAAATATCTAGCAAATAACTAGGATCTTACTAGATTTTGGGTCGAAAACATGGGTTTCCTGGTTTTCAGTTAGTGTCCTCATTTGAGCAAATTTTGGGCTGGGTGAGGGCTCATTCGAAAGAGGAAGGTTCACCGCAGGGGGCTCTGGTCATCCCATCAGCCAAAAAGACTTTTGGAGACAGAAAAATGCATTGAAATCTGCTGGTTTTTTTTCCTAGATGTTTACTCTACTTTGGACACTAATATTATTAGATATAAACATATTCTCGTCAACCTCATGACCAGAGCCCCCTGCGGTGAACCTTCCTCTTTCGAATGAGCCCTCACCCAGCCCAAAATTTGCTCAAATAAGGACACTAACTGAAAACCAGCAAACCCATATTTTCGACCCAAAATCTAGTAAGTTTCTAGTTATTTTCTAGTTACAAATCGAGGGTAGACTACCCCCTTAACCATCCACGGTCCACGGGGGGTAGTATACCCTCGATTTGTAACTAGAAAGGAACTAGAATCTTACTAGATTTTGGGTCGAAAATAAGGGTTTCGTACTGAACGTTGTTTGACCTTATTAGAACAAATTGTGGGCTGTGTGAGGGCTCATTCGAAAGAGGAAGGTTAGACGCAGCGCGCTTTTCTCACGAGGTTAACGAGATTATGTTTATATCTAATAATATGATGGCCCAAAGTAGAGAAAAAATCTAGGAAAAAATCCCGCAGATTTCAATGCATTTTCTGTCTCTAAAAGACTTTTTTGACATATGAGATGAGAAAAGCGCGCTGCGTTGAACCATCCTCTTTAGAATGAGCCCTCACCCAGCTCAAAATATGCTCGTATAAGGTCAAACAACGTTTAGTTCCGAACCCATTTTTTCGACCCAAAATCTAGTACGATTCTAGTAAATAGCAAATATCTAGCAAATAACTAGAATCTTACTAGAAAAAATGGGTTCGGAACTAAACGTTGTTTGACCTTATACGAGCATATTTTGAGCTGGGTGAGGGCTCATTCTAAAGAGGATGGTTCAACGCAGCGCGCTTTTCTCATCTCATATGTCAAAAAAGTCTTTTAGAGACAGAAAATGCATTGAAATCTGCGGGATTTTTTCCTAGATTTTTTCTCTACTTTGGGCCATCATATTATTAGATATAAACATAATCTCGTTAACCTCGTGAGAAAAGCGCGCTGCGTCTAACCTTCCTCTTTCGAATGAGCCCTCACACAGCCCACAATTTGTTCTAATAAGGTCAAACAACGTTCAGTACGAAACCCATTTTTCGACCCCTTTTTCTAGTAATATTCTAGGTATTTTCTAGTTACAAATCGAGGGTATACCAGAGAGTATATGAGAGTGCTCACGCCCGGGTTTTGGCCGTGCCGCTTTTGTCTCCACATCATGTTTAGCCTGGAACAGCTCCTACATCATCTTTAGCATGGAACAGAACCTACATCATCTTTAGCAAGAAACAGAACCCACTTTACTGTTAGCACATCTGACGACATCTGTGACAATCTGTGTCGCTCGAATATTTCTCTTACGCCCTCTAGGATATATTCTGACTGGAGTGAGAAACAGGAGGCCACCAGAGGCCACCGACGGCATTTCGTCGGTGCAGAAAACACTGTATCGTGTTAGCAACGCGCCCGCGCGCTACACTCACCAACGTACCTTTACTATATCCGTGTGCGCTGCTTGTGCGCTTATGCCAGCCACAATCTATTTTTAGCACTTGCCATGTTGCCATGTTCTATTGCTTTACGGCGGAAGCGAAACTGAAATTCGGCTGTCGAGCCGTCGAGCGTATGAATCGCAATCTGGAGCTAGCATTCGAGTCCCCGTGCAGCGGGGATTTTTTTTTAATTTTTATTTTTCATTACTTTTTTAATTACATTTTTTAACCTTCCAAAAAATTAAAAATGTAAAAACTATGTTCAAAATATGTATTCATTTTAAATAGAAACGTTTTGTTACTGTCATAATTGCATTAATAAAAATTGGTATATGATCGAGAACAGGTTGATGGTATTTATTTGGACTGATTGGAGAATACGAAAATGCAGGAAGTATTTTTTAGTTTATGAAACAATTTGTAGATTTATTAGTTGTCAAACAAATAATAAAATAAATTGTATAATATATATAAATTGATTTTATACTAGCATACACAAGTTTATTTATTAAAAAATACAGTCATAACTATAATTATAATAGAATTTCATAAAATGTATATTGAGGTTATTGCAAACTCATCTTTTTTCGCAATGATGCTCTAATTTCATTGCTACTCTCGAATGTCCATTTCCTTCCGAGACAGTGGCGTTTCTAGCAGGTGTAAATAAAAAATGTTGATATAAAATGTATCATAATTAAACTACAATTATTCTAATAACGTGGAATGTAGTACATATTAAGTTTTAGTTACCCGGATTTTCTTCTTCGACGTTAAGCACTCTTTACTGCTTCTCGTAATTTACGTATATGCAACATTAGGGTGGACCTTATTTTTCGACCATGAAATTTTTTTGGTCCCGTAAACCAGAATTGTGACAAATGTTGAGAAAATGGTCTGGAAAAATTTTGGGGCCGTTTGAATAATGGGAAAATGAGTTTTTAATGGAAAATGGGAATTTTTTAAATCTTGACATAAATAGACGTTATGATATATCGTTGAATTTGTCTTTTTTCTCTTTAAGAATCCATATATAGCATAAACAGTTGTTGATAGAAAAAACATCCGTGACCTTGAAAACTTTAAATAATGACTTTGAAAAAATTTTTTTCCTTTGATACTATATCCACCTCCTTATATACTACAACTTTTGTTTGAAGAGTTTTTTCATATATACATAACTGGCAGAGATATTACATATAAATAAATTCATTAATACGCTCCAATCTACAAAAGAACAAGAAAGCGAGCTAATAAAAACGTGGTAAGAATAGTTCTAATATCGGAAAAAGAAGTTATTATGAATAATAAGTAGTCTGACTGAAACATGGACTGAAGGTGGTCAATGATACCGCTGAACGGGGCGTTAAACTAATGGAGGATCATAATAAAATTTTATCTAGAAACAAAGAGGAGAAATAATATATGTATACTATACAAACTGTGATGGAAAGCAGTATCCTGACGCCACAAAGCAGAATTTGTCAAAGGATTTGTAAATATTTTTTAATATAGCGAGAAACACCTGATCAATCCCTACATGATTAATTGCATTTTTAAGAGGCATTGAAGACAGCTTATTAACTGAGAGTTATTAAATTTTTCATTTTCCTCAGAGTCAGTAAGTTCTTTATTTTTCTCGGAGTCATTAAGTTTTCCATTTTTCTTGGAGTTATTAAATTTTTCATTTTCTTCAGTGTCGTCAAGTTTTTTCATAGAGTCATTGAAGTTTCCATTTTTCTTGGAGTCATTCAATTTTTCATTTTCTTCAGAGTCATTAAGTTCTTTATTTTTCTCGGAGTCATTAAGTTTTTCATTTTTCTTGGAGTCATTGAAAAGTCCCTCTTTGTCGTTTACGCGCTGTCGTTAAAAAAGTTCTGGTATGTTGCTAGTCTAAAAATATGATCAATGCTATTTTTCAGTTTCTCTAAAAAATCTGCATTTGTCTAATTTTTGCGTGTTTTTCAGTTTGTGTAATTAACATTTTGAACCAAAAAATCGGGAAAAAATCTCAAATATCAATTTCAATTAAATGCAGTTATATGATTAAATTAATGCAAGTAAATAGGAAAAATTGACCGAAAATTGAATGGCGCAACGGCTGTTTTAATAATTCGAAGGACTACCTCGTCCGGCTAGAACCTTCATTCCAAATTGTAATATTCCAATATTTCAGTATCATTTTAAATATTTCAAGTACTATTTAAAACTATTAATGAGTTTTAACAACAAAATATTTTAAATGAAAAACTAAATTTTGACAAATAAAATACGATTATAGCAAGCTTGCTATAAATGTCGAAAACTCGAGTCTGGCCAGAGACATTATTTTCAGGAAACACTATTCTATGATGACGAACGGAAAAAAGGGAAGTGAAGCTCGAGGGCTTCGGTTGCCGCGGAGTGGAGTGAAACATTGTAACATGATACGGGTCGGGTCGGGTATATCGATGTAAAATAACACAATATTTTTTAAGAATTATTATTTTATATTAAAACGTTTGTAGCTTATTGCAACGTTGACCGATTTTGACGAAATTTTCAGAATATGTTTAATTGACACATATCTATAAAACGTATTTTTTAAATTTTCAATGTAGGCCCATATAAAGATGTTGTAAAATGCAACTTTTAGTAAGTAAGTAAATACGTATTTATTTATTTATTTCAGCCTCGTGGCCCAGAAATTGGACTTGGATTATAATTCTCGAAGCCATTCATCCCTCTATTTATCCATTCATCCGTTCCTCCACCCATCCATCCATATCGCATGCCACATCAAATACCTTATTGTCTATGTTGATCTATCCCAATCCCAATGTCTCCCCGCTAATCCCGCCTCTCTCTTGATTATCTCTTGTGATTAATTCTTTCCTTTTTTCTCTATACTCCTAACCCATTCTACAATTTCTCCCACTCTTTTCTCCTGTACTATCTTTTCTATACTTATGTTAATTTTTTCTACCCCTTCACAGTCTTCTGCCAGGTGTTTTAGTTTCCCCAAGTGTCTCTCATTTTTTCTACAATTCCGATCAGTTGCTATTTTTGAAAAAATTATTTTCACATCCTGTACTAAACTAATTATTCTAGCTTCCCAAAAAGTTCAAATCGTATAGTACAATATTAAAGAAGTTATCATTTTTAGAGCGTCCGAAAATTTTTGCGAGTCACAGTATGTACATATATCGCACAGAACACAATTCTTCTTTCTATTAAATCGCATTTCTTAGGTCAAACAATTGCATTTTGTAATGTATAATAACATGTAATAATAATGTAAAATGTAATAACGTTAAAAATTACTTAATATACACCCGCGGTAAAATCAGTAAGTATAACTTTCGTCCTCACAGCAGAAACGTCGAAAAAATTTTGACAATGATGTCCCACAATAAAAAAAATCTGAAAAAACTTGACGACACTGCCTGCTGTAGTACTTTATCAAGGAACCAAACAGTAGAATAGCATGTTTTCATATTTTCTAGAAATCTGCATTTTTCCGATTTTTGGGGGTTTTTCATTGTTTACGACTACAGTTTGCAACCAAAAAATCTGAAGAAATTCTATAAAATGCGTCTTAGGATCCAAAATATGTAACATTTTTTTTAGAATTTTAGAACGTATTTGAGACCGGAAAATTGCGCTCGACTGTGCAACAGGCCTAACGGTTCTGGAGAACCGATTACACTGTCCAACACCAAATTTGTTTTCAATATACTGTTGGGTCCTTCTTATAGAGTTTTTTGCGCTGATTCCGAATCTGTCCTTAATTTTTCTCCTATACGCACAGTTTTTGAAAAACATGGCTTTGAAAAAAAACATATTTTTCAACTTTAAACAAATATTGTGGTTATTATAAAAGATATTGAATTGTTCTTTACAGCAAAAGATTCTGTAGACTTTCCCGAATACAGTGATATCCATATTAATACATTATGATTGTTTAAACATGTTTAAACAATGATTAAAGACGGAGAGACACTACTTTTGCACCAATTTTTGAGGATATTTTTCAATTTATCTCAAAAAATTAGGGTCCAGCGGAAAATCGAACTATACCACGCGATAGAGCAGACTTTTATCTTGAGAAACCACCCTTTCAAGTTTGTAACGTCGACGTTTTTTTCGAACCAGAAAACAAAATAACTAATATAGAATATTAGAATGTAATGGAGAAGCGTTTGAGCATCTTCTTCAATAAAGACATTTTTTGAAAATATCTCGAGATCTAATAATTTTTTGCCATGTGTACCCCAATCATTTTTTACGTAGAATGAACAGAAGAATCGATCTGTGTAAAAAACAATATGCATTTCTATATAAAGAAATGATGCAATTGTTAATTGCACATGCACTGCTGCATCCAAAAAAAGTTAAAGACCTACAGATGTAGTTTTCTTCGAACCATTTATCTTTCTCCTTTTGCATTTTTTTGTAAATGCAATAATAACCGAGTTATGACTTGTAACAATTGCGTGAATCACCCTGTATACTTAAAATTTAAAAAATACGTTTTATAGATTTGTGTCAATTAAACATATTCTGAAAATTTCAGGGTAACCCTAAAGTTATTCTTCTAAATTTTCGTAGAAAAAATTGGTTTTCAATTTGGTTTAATTAATAATAACTGTGCCTAAAAATATGAAAAAAATTGGAGACAGTATTGATGACAGTAAGTATTTCATCATTAAATTAATTTCCAAGATGGTGGCTTTTAAACTTCGATATAAAATCTGTGTTTCTTCGAAATCTTCCGGCTTTTCTATTTTTTAAAACTAGAGTTTGCAACAAAGGCTCGGGAAAAATTAAAATACTTCTATGAATATAATTTATATTATTAGAGATTTGTATATTAGTTACATATTTGATATAAAACAATATAAACTGTATGTCCTAATCCTGGCCAATGATGATGTACGATCTGATCCAGTCTAAAGATGATGTAGGATCTGTTCTAGGCTAAAGATGATGTAGGATCTGATCCAGGCTAAAGATGATGTAGGATCTGATCCAGGCTAAAGATGATGTAGGATCTGTTCTAGGCTAAAGATGATGTAGGATCTTGTCCATGCTAAAGATGATGTAGGATCTTGTCCATGCTAAAGATGATGTAGGAGCTGATCCAGGCTAAGTACTAGACTAGGGGGCAGCACTATATGGGCACGGCCAAAACCCGGGCGTGAGCACTCTCATATACTCTCTGGTGGTACCACCAGTTACCGATTCATAAAAGCTCTTCAATTCGGTGGCGCCACCAAGTTGCCCACCAGTGGCCTAGTCTAATAACGGCCTTACAACCAGTGCTGCCAGATGGTTGTAAGATTGCAACCGCAGGTATATACTCTCTGATACTCTCCTCCTTTTCCCCTTCCACTATCCTATTCCATCGCTTTGGGATTGAGTGGGGCAAATGGGAGACACGTTGCGCGTGCGCGATGGGGACGCAACGATGACAGATGAGATGACATGACATTTCGCAGGTTTTAGGTTATTGCCGCGTATCGTATCGTACTCGTGTACATATACGTACTTAATGAAATAAATTATATGGTTCGTTCTAAATAGACATTGTAAACATTCTTTATTATATAATAAATAAAATGAATTGTAACATGTGGGAGTTTCAGTCGTGAAGCGAAGTATGAATGCTTACTTTTATATGTACAATTGAAAAAATCTTAAAATCTGTATGTATGAGTTACATTCCAGTAAAATCAATAAATCATAATATATTTTAACACTGTGTTAATCCTCATACGCTTCTCAAAAATAGTTGCATAAAAGAGACTGGGATAATAAATTCACTCATTTTTCTTCTACACGATAAATTGACAAATTATGTTTTATTTGTAACGTTATATTTTAAAGAAATACAACTCACAACATAGACATAAAGGGATCAATAATTACATAGTATGTGAAATAAGTAAATGGGTGAATTTTACGCGGCAATAACCTAAAACCCGCGAAATGTCATGCCATTGTTGCGTCCCCATCGCGCACGCGCAACGTGTCACATATTACTCTGGTCATCAGAGAGGGGGTACCTCATATCGGCGTGATTCCCCTCATCTGGCAGCACTGCTCGCGTCCTCGATTCTGGCATCACTGCTGAGTACATACCACAATACCATGATAGACTCTGGCTCTGGCGTGGTCTGGATCAGTCTGGATTCTGGATGCCAGACCGTGGTAGCCAGACTCAGCCAGACTGAGGAAATCGAGGGGAATTAGGTACCCCCTGCCCCTCTCTGATGGCCAGAGTCGTAATATGTGACACGTTGCGCTTGCGCAACGTACGGTCTTAGTGGGGGACGTTGGTGGAGTGTGCTGGAATGAGATAGTGGAAGGGGAAAAAGAAGGGAATGTGTGAGCCAGTGTGAGCTCCGTTTGGAGCTCAACTGGCGACACTGCTTTTGGGCCGTGTTTATTTTCATTCGCATTCGGCATACATTGTTACAATTACATTTACAACTACAAATTAGTAAAGTGCAGCCTTTATTTAATTACTGGTACAGAGCATGAAATATTGTAACTTCTTTTTTAACACAATCAATGCATTTTTGACGATCTAAAACTCGCCCCAACGTGAATTAAAAAATTTTTTTTTTGCGAAATCTAAATATTACCTCTCTGGAAATCACTTTTATGAATTAAATACATATTTTTCTAAAAAATTTTGAGCGCAAATCGTTAGGTCCGTTTGTCAATTCCAGAACTGACCCGCATTGAACGTGTTAAGCTGAAGGGTCAGTAATGATTCCGGTAAATAATGTCGTAGAAATGCTGCTACCTTGAGACTTGTAAAGGATAGCATGAAAGAATGGCCGATCAATTTTTACTATTGGAGTATCTATATAGTCCAAGGCCGCAGTGATGACAAATTGTATTACTGAAACAAATTAAACATTGAGTTGTTCATTGGATATGAATGTGTCAATAATGCATTCGTTCGGAGGATTTTTATCAAAGGCACTAGAAATACTTCGTGCGAATAAATATGGACCAAATTGTAGTTAAAAATACCGTTTAGTTAGTTTGCAAAGAAAGATTTTGTAGAAGGCTCCCTTGGTGATTTGAGAATGATCGGTTTGAAATGTTGTCGATATGATAAAAACGCCAACTGTGATGTTAAAAATAAGCTGTTAGATGACCATTTCAAGACCAAGTGTTAAAATTTATTCGAGTTCCCCATTCGATTTTTTAGCGAGTACCTTCAGTGGCGCACCCAGGGGGGAGCCAGGGGGCCAAGTCCCCCACCAAGAAAAAAAATGTTCAGCTTCCAAAATTAAAATCGCGGAATAGCCCTGGGTACCGTTGATAGATATTTTGGCTTAAAAAAAAGGTCATCACGCAAAACCTAGGGCTGGGTTCAACTCGGCCCCCCCCCAAGATTACATCCTGGGTGCGCCACTGAGTACCTTTATACATACATATACATATATGTATAATGTGTGTATATATATATATATATATATATACCTATATATAATAACAACGAATAAAATGTAATTTAAAAGATAAGAGAAGTTTTTTATTTTTAATTGAATGCTTTCTATATATAAAAATACATAACCAATTTATATTGTTAGTTGTGGAAAATATCTAGTACTCCGGTTAAACTTTCGGTTCGGTTACACGACCGCTGAACAGCGATACAAAGGAACTCGCTCTCTCACGGCCGTCATTCGCTTTGTATATAATGTTATAATAGAACGGTCGGTTAACTTGGAAATTCACAGGGTACACCAATGACAATTTCACCAGAATAAGACCTGAAACATATATTATTAGAAAAATCATCTTTCCACGCACTGCTACCAAGTGTGAACCCTTTGCAAACTTGAGAAAGGTTTACTTAAAATTATTATTTACTAAAAAAATTTACTTAAAAAATTAGTAATTGTTAGACTGTAGATTTTCCTTGTACAAGTCCTTAATCAACTGCAATCTATTTAGCTCATTTTTCATTATTCACATTTACGTGTTACACGCGATATAATAATACACTGTCCAACAAATTCTATTTTTAGTTATTTAGTCAAAACCATTCGTATAGCTTTTAACAATTTTTAAAGAATATCAAGTTTCAAATCTAATGTTTAGCTGTAGATTCTAGATTGTAGATAATCTATATAGAATACGGTGTGGTGTAGAAATAGTTATTAGAAACATCAACCGAATAATAATGATAGTTTATTTCATTGTTACGTATAATATAGTAAAAATATATATGTACAATATATTTTCTCATTTTTCTTGATCGGAATCTTTGGCCAACGTAGACTAGGCTCGACATTAATACTAGAATTTCTATTTCGAAGCACAGAAGAGGAACCAGCATCTATTCTGTTATAATTCCGAAGAATTCGGTTTAAGAATACGACCGGTAAAGAGCTGAACAACTTTGCTATCCTCGGTTGCCAGGTTTTGAATTTTGCTGACGATACTATAGATAAATGGACGGTCAACCCTTAGCTGCTTTCTGATTACGATTACCAAACAGCGGGTTTCCAATACCACTCCTGGAAAAAAATTGATCAGTGCTCATTTCTTCGGAGGATCTTTGAAAACGCAGTCGCGCTCGTTTATCGTGTTAACTGCGTGTGGAAGAACCAGTGCAGGAATGATATTAGAAAATCAATATAACAATACTTTATAAATATAAGTGTAACAATAAAAAGTCCGTAAATGGTAAACTAATCGTTGCATAGAGATAAAAAATAAGTATGATCGGTAGATTGTTATTGTCTGTTATTGAGACAGTGAACGATAGATATATTATTTATTCAACAACTGAACAATGTATTCCAAGAAAAATATGTATAAATTTCATTGTCTGAATTGTTTCAATTAAAATCTGAGATTACACCGATGAAAAGCACGGATGACTTGTTGGATTTAATTGCAAAATAGAATGGTCTGTCGACGCTGAACGTTCTGGAAACTTTCGGAGGAGCTGGGAAACTGCTTAGTAGAATAAAGCCTAGAAATAAATGTTAAATATGATCATTAACGAGAGAAGCGCATTAGATTCAAGATTCAGATTCAATTAGAGTCAAATTATTGTTTACATTATTGTGTACTGTTTTGCGGAATACATAACATATATATTATCTAAAGCTGTTAAGTAACTTTTCGTCTCGAAATAATTCGCAACACTTCCGAAATTCAAGCTGCAGGAACATAACGCGATCGATGAGCACACACGATTTTTCCTTATAACATCTGGGACGATAACGTACAGACGCGCATGTAAAATCTGAGTATCGTAATATGTATAGGTAAAATCCATTTGTCGCGAAGCTTCTCAAAATTATGGTTTCCAGTATATTTATTATGCATTTACATATGCATATGGAAATAGCATATGTCGTGGACCCAAGTAGAGTGGGGATTTACTGGCCCCGGCTATATGAAAATAAATCCCCACTCTATATTTGAGTCTCAACAGTCTCGAGTGCCTTTTTACTGCCTTTTACTGCTTTTTACTGCTTTTTACCATAATTCGCAGCTGACAGTTCAAGTCGTAAATCTGTACAACTTGGCTAGCGCTAATAACAGTCGGATAATCGTCAGATATTCGTTTTGGATATGCCTGGATGCTGAGATGACGCAATTTATAGAACAACCTAACAAGGTTGTTCAGATTGAAAGAGTATAGTTGATATATGTATATGTATATATATATCATAAATCTCAACTTGTCAGTTTTTCTTTTATCAACTGACTTGCTTCAGTTTTATCGAGATTTTGTAGCTTTTGTAGCTAAACGAGATTTTTAAATGAGAAATCTATTCGATCGAAATGATTAGTGCTGGATCCATTGATTGATTTGATCGCAAAGTTTACGAATGATTTTTACTAAACAAATTATTTAGACTTTAGAGAATGCAATGTGCAATTCCGCTTTATAGAGTGTATATATTTATACAAACGTATCGCTAAGAAACAATCGTTTAGTTGTACAAAATTTAGAATAACAAAGTGTAAAAAGTAAAAAAATATATTAGAGACATTAAGAGACAAAATATACTTTGACGAATACTTAATTTGGTAAACAGTAAACAGACAATAAGCTTGTTACATGAAAATTGAGAAGATACAGGCAGCGTGAAGCTTGCGTTGACCAGAGTTGGGCAGGAATTAATTACATCTTCAATTACAATTACATGTAATTGTAACTGTAATTGGAATTGGAATTTCAATTACTTTCGCTCAACCAGTAATTGTAATTGCGGACCACAATTACAATTACAGTGATTCGTCAAGTAATTGCAATTACCAATTACAATTACATGTAATTGTAATTGTATTTCTGCAATTCCAAATTACAGTAATTGGCAAGTAATTGTAATTGTAATTGAAATTACATTTTGCCCAACTCTGGCGTTGACAAATGAAAAACGACGACGACAAACTCGTGAGGTTGTAAATGTAAATTAAAAATTAAGACAAAATTAATAGGATCATTTATTCTCGTTGCTCCTCGAGCAGAAACGAAAAGTAGACGTATAATGATGTTTATAGACATTTTCTTAGTTTTGTAATGAAATATGAATTAGTGAAACGAAGCAAAATAAAATTATAATTTGCCCACTTTTGTGTACAACGACAAAAATGCTGGACAAAATTAATATAAAAACAACTTTGAAGAAGTCTTACACGAAACTCTCAAACTTATCGAACAGAAGAAAACTGCGAAAATGATATTTATTGCACATTCATTAAAAAATTACATAAAATTCGTTTATTAACAAAAAGAAAATCATAGGAAGTTTCCGAATCTTAAATATATGTATATGTATATTTAAATAGAAATTTAAATGCATTTAAACTTGATCTTATTCAATTATCAATCTAATCGTTAAATTTAAAATCTCCTTTAGTACAAGAAGAAAATAGAAATATAGTTTCTGGCATGGCGCAGATCGAACACTAAATTAATTGTGGGATTTCTGAAAATCAGTCGAGTAATTTGGATTAAAAGTAGTTAAAGTTAAAAGACAAGAAAGTGTGACGTACATAATCACGCAACACGAGGAAAGAAACGCTACGATGTGGCTTTTGCTAAGAACAAGACTATGTCACGGTATTTAACGATCAACAGGAATGGTCGATTGATGCGGAACTCAATGGGCTCCGGCGGTGACCAAACGCTTGAAAGAGGCCGTACATAGATACCTGCCACAAGAATTATTGTATATTAGATTACTAAGTAAGTAAACGAAGATCTGAGAGCACTTGTTTTCTCCCTCTTTTTCCATTTTAACTTTTACAGACTTTGTTAGTTCTAAATGAATTGCTACCCCAAACTACGAGTGTCTAATAATGTGTGATTGCACTTTCTTCTATACTCTATACTCTGTACAGTTCCTTGCCTAGACCAGCGATGGGCACGGCAGGGTCCCCTGAGCCTCAGCTGTCTGCTTCTTCGGCAGTGGCAGGCAAACGTGCCCATCGCTGGTCATCAACCGAAGTGATCGACGAACGTGCTACAAGGATTGTGCTACAAAACGGATATATAGGAAGAGAGAAATGATTTGATTATGGCGTATCACGTAACGCACACATCGGGCAAACGCACCGTGTACATGCACATGTTTAGCAAAAAGCAACATTGTCAAAATGTTTTGTGTGTGCATAAGCTAACTTAATTTGAATACTAATTGTAAGCAGGCAGGACCACCAACTAAGCGATACATGAAATTAAGTAAAATATTACATATTTCAAATTTTAATTAGCATCGTCAACCAAAACATGAACAAAATTTCAAAAGGAATACGGTAATACTAAAAATTAACGAATTCAGACAATCAACATATTCTTTTAAGAATTTCATTCTGTCCGCTACATTTTACGACGCAAAGTATTGCAACTTCCAATTTTTACAATTTGAAAACGTTTACCACTTTAAAGAAGAGATAATGCTCGAAAACAATACTTCTCTTAATTTCAACCAATTCCAGGGAAGAAAACAACATTCGTAAACTTACCTGTGGCAGCTGCAGCCTCGCTACCTTCCTCGTTCACTTCGATAAATGCTTTTTGCACAACTTTACTGACAGCTATCGGAGCATCAGCGATACCAGAGAAGTTAGCATGGTCGGTGAACATGTCGGTCAAACCAATCTACATACGATCAAAATTATTAGAAGAAAAAAGGGTATCCGATTTCATTGTAGACACAAAACGCAAAATTACTTACTTTCTGTAAGGGAGAGTTGAGCTCTAGTTTATTTTCAATCTTAAACTTTGGAAGGAATAATTCCACTTCTTGTTCATGTCCTTGTCTTAGAATGTCATTCAAGTTTATACTCTTTATCTTCTTTTCAACTTCAGCCAAGCCATTAACTTCGTTTGGAAGAATGATGACCATACTTATCGAATCTCCCTGCGAATAAGGATAGAAGATTTCTTTTATACCTCGTGCTTACTAAAATTACATTCTCGTTCATTTAAAATTTAAGAGATTACCTGGTAAGGTATTTCAATGAATTTCGCATTCATGTCTGGAAGTTCACCGTAATTGTACTGATTGCGTTTGAACATAGTAGGTACTTCCTTCACTACGTTTGCATCGACATGGAACGGCAATTTACGGGTGAGCTGCGGATCGAATTTATTTTTCCACATACCCTTGAAGTACACTGCGTTAACTAGCACCAATGCAGTATCCTCATTCAAATCGCCTGTTAAAAAGAGATTTGATGCGTATTTCAGATATATTTATATGTTATTCTGTGCAAATTGAATAAAACTGTTTGATTGTAATTAGAAAAGATTAAGCTTAGCACTGAAAGCGTGTGATAGCTATAGCGTCAACAGCCCGTGTATATTAATACAATACTAACCAGGCGTTACGATATTTTGAATGCGATCATTCGTCTTTTCTTTAACCCAAGTGTTAATGGTGTCTGCAGCCTGTACAGATTGTCCGAAATTGACCGATTCACTGATAGATTTGAAGTAATTCTCTGTTAGCGCCTTGTAGGTTGGTTTCAGAGTAAAATTATCATTGACAAAGGCCTTGTTTGCGAGAAGAAGCTTATTTTCCTTGACGCTCTAAAATCAAATGTACAAATAAACTATAACGTAACAACAGCATTGAATTTCTTTGGGAAAGGCATACAGTAAATCCTCTATAAACGCATAAAAGCTGTAGCAGATAAACGCGGAAAAAATATCCCCTCCACTTTAGTAATCTGATCTCGGCTCGGGTATATCGATGTGAACCACTGCTATGTAATGGGTTATGGGACGCGGAGAGTCGCAGTCGTCGGTACAGTTCAAAGGCCCGTGCGTCCTCACGATGTAACACCAATATTTAATCTTTTTTATTATTACTTACATATTTTTTTATGAAACTTTCATCAATATATTCGTGGCATTTTTCTGATTAAAAAAATACCAAACACGATATAATTTCAACTGTATTTAGTGGTTTAATTGACGATGAAAGTTTCGGACGCAAGGAAGGATAGCGTATTGGAAAGAAAGAGATGCGGAGATGCGGAGAGTCGCAGTCGCAACTGTCGCAAGGCCCGCGCCGTGGTCTCTCTTTACACGCGCTGTCCTTTTCTACGTTCAGCTCGGCCTTTGAAGCTCAAAAAAATAGCTACCCGTCTCATTGTCAGATAAACGCGCGTACAGGTCCCCCCGAGGCTTATGCATTTATGGTGGTATATTACTGTACCGGTATAGCAATGTTCGAATAAGATTAAAACATTATACATAGTTACGTTTAGAGCAGTGATGAGTTCTTGATAGCCGGATAGACCAAACTTATCCGACGGCGGTATATGCAAAGCACTTTTTAACTGCCTTTCCGTCTCGCCGCCAGCACCATAAGCAGCCATAGCAAGAACAACAGCTGCGCTCAAAGGACTGATTATAAGATTTCCAGGGTTTTCTTGTACCACAGCCTGGAAAAATATTTTACGTCAAATTTCTTTTTATTATTTCTTTTATGTACTTGTAAACTAATGTAAAATAATCACTTCTAGTATTCCGTAAACCCAGTGTTAAATACAAATAAATAATTGATCATTTGTAATCGTTGCCTGAATGATTTTACCTGAAACAGGGATGCTGAAACTTCATTTGTCCCTTGTGCCACAGCACGGAGTGCTTCCGTGCTTCCGCTAGTTTCTGACGCAGCCATTCCCAATGAAATTAGGCACGCGACTAAAATACTTTGCTTTACTGGAAAAATTAATTTAGGCTTGAATTAATATTAATATATACTACTTACAACACACGAAATATACAATATACATATATTTCGAATATTTTAGTGAAATAAAAATTTCAAAATAACAATAGAATCTGTTCTTTTATTATGCTTTCGATTAATTATTAATTTTGACTGTGACATAACTAAATATGCTTGACTATTATCATGAAACATTTCGTAAATTACGCGTAATGCGTAATATGCATATAATATGCATATAATATGTATACGATTTATTATGCGCGCCCTTGTAGTTTCGAAATTCAAGGTTGGAGTTGGAGGCGCGTAGAAGGTCGAGTGGGGATGCGCGCAAAGGTCGAGCAGGGTTACCATGAACGCGAGAACCCAGACGGGAGTGACAGCAGATCCTGAGATCTTAAAATAAAGAAGTATTTGCAAACCATAATAGATCTTTTACCGACTTATTTCCGTTTAACTCATTTTCATAATTATCAGTAAAAGATAATATAAATATTTTATAAGCCTACGGTGACAATTAACTGCCAGATATAATTGCACTATACCTTCAATGAAAATAGCTGCAACTATACCATATATATTGCATATTACGTCGATGAATTAGTGAAATGTAAGCAAAGATATCCCTTATCTTGTTTCAACATTTTTTACTGAACTTTAACCGAAATATACATATACATATGTCTGTATGTGATAGGAAATGTTTGTGATGTAATTGTAAGTAGTCGAAGTATCGAAGAATTTAAAATTCGTTTTATCTCTTAAAAAAGTTGCTGGAAATGTATTGTATTATTGTATAAATCATTGAAGCAAGAGAGAGAGAAAGAGAGAGAGAGAGAGTAACGTATAATAATTATTGTCATCGTTTGTTTCACATACAGCAAAGTTTGTTGTAGATCTAGCCAATTTTTCGTATAAAGATTTTTTTAAACATTTACAAAGACTTGCAAAATCAAGAATTTGAAAACTTTATTGTTTTGATGTTTTAATGTTGTTGTAACTGTAACTCCTTAAAAGGAGAGACTTGCCAAAAACAATCCACTACATAGGGGGCGGCAGAAACAGGACAAGGTATGCCACATTGTACAATACATGCGTAGACCTTGACTTCGTTTTCTCGCGCAGGTCACGCAGGATATGCAAGATCCTTTGCTCAAGGATGCCCGACGCCCGACCATAAATCAATGTCACGTTTCCGTTACGTGCGGGTCAATTTTCGGGCGTTGATAAACATTAATAAACTGACAAGAGGAACATTAAGCGATTATCGTTATTGTGGATCATCGAAGTCTCGTGATTCACAAGAAATAGTTTTTCCTAATCGATGACAAGTTATATTTCGTAATTTCCTTTACTGTGTGGTTACCATGAAAAAGATTGATCTATTCGTAATCTTATCAAAATATTATAATTTCATTTGTCCTTGCAATCTGCGAAAACCATTTACCAATACATACATAGCATTCAAAAAACTTTAAAAAGTTAACATTTCTTATTTCACTTCATAGTGAAAATTTCATATTTCAATCTTAAAATTGAAATTTCATCTTTTTTCAGCACTATATAAGTACAATCTGAAAAACTGTGGAGAGATAAAAGAACCACCTGCCGGTGATGGAAACATAATACAATATACATATGTATATGTCTATGTATACATATAAAAGTGGACGATGATGATTATCCCGCGGTACTATCTCGCTTAGGATTACGGACTATAGTTGGTTTACCTTCCCTATACAATCTTATCTGTTAGCTGATTCATTTCTCTATAATTTTAGAATGATTGGAATAGCCATATTCAATCTATACATATAAAACAACATAAAATCTTGTAATCTGTTAAAAAAAAATTTACAAATAAAATTATTCATTGCAGCAATTTGTATGATCTGAACTGTATTTTAAATCTCTAACGGCGCGGCGCGGCGGTGTCCGGGTCTATTTTAACTTTTAACCCACAGAGTATCAGTATCATTTCATTATCGAATTTCTGACGATTAACTTTTTCGAAAATAAAAAAGTAATATTTATTCCAATATTTTATATTATTATTGATTTGCTGAACTTTGTCTATTGAAAAGTTCATTCAATTATTTTACTCTATACACAATTGTCTTTTAATTATCTTTTTTAGTATACAATTTATCTTGTGGTTATCTCTGTTTACTGTTTATACAACGCAAGGTTCCTCGGCATACCAAACAACTGTCAATATCAACTTCTGTATGGAATTTCTATCTTTTTCCCTATTTGCACTGGGGAAAACCCGTCCAAGTGAAAACAAGTATTACTTGTTGTTTCATCATCGAGAGGATTGGTGGGGATTTCTCGATGCGATTTTGTAAAACAAAGAAGAGGAAGTACAAGAGATGCTACGACAATTATTATAATCTGCGCAAGAGAGGTTCCAACTGGTTCCAACGATGTTTACAGTCACTGTCTACGAAACTATTATCATACAATCATACGCGACATCGAAAATCGGAATCTGTTAATGCGCATACACATAAATATTCGCAAAATCCAATTATAATTTAATATTTTTCGATTGATTTGTAAATCAACAGTAAAATTTGTTGGAAACTGCAAATAATTTTAATAACGGCATGGTACATTATTCGATTACGATTGTTCGTCGTGTGATTGTCTTCTATGGAAACCTCATTGAAATTACAAAATAATGACGAAATAGGAACGAACAAGCTTGTAAAAATCGCAAGGAAGCCTATACATACATACATATAGTATGATTACGACAGACGGTAATTTGTTTCTTTTTCTTTTTCGTCTTATGACGTGTTCGATGAGAATATAGAAATATACGATCATCTCGCTTCCTATGTGTAATTATTTGCATATTTTTTTAACGCGCTTTATTTGGCTACGGCAGATAACCCCCATGCCCAATATAACTGTAAAATATTATTTGCATTACACATATCACAAATACCAAGCAAAATTTGATTTAAAATTGCTACAACAGTCATTCATGACACACAGGGTATCTTAATTAAAATAATTACAAGTGCGATTTATTCTAATAGTTAGAATAAATTGGAATTCTCGCATTGATATCTTTGTAAATTGCTAACTTATATTGTTAAAAATCTCGGCAGAGGAAAGGAAATGAATTTGTTGGAAATATATTTTTTGTTCTATCAAATTACATACATATACGCTATGTATTAATATTTACACAAAATATTTGTTTAACCAATCTCTATTTAAATTAAATGATTGTCTACCGTTTAACTTCACATGATGGCTTCCTCGCTGAGCCATGCGAACCTTAATTAAATGATTGTCTTTATATACGAAGAAGACGTTAACAATATCGTCCAACATTTGCCAAGCATTTTCTGTATATATTAACTTGTAAGTTGTTTGTTCTCTTGTTAGTTCTCTACTATTTACGTAACTGTATTTAGTTTAATTTCAGAGTTCCGAGAGGCGCTAGCATAAATATAATAAATGAAAAATAACATTGACAATATCTTCGCGTCTCGCCATCGATAAATCATATTCCATTACTTAGCACTGCCATGCCGGCGCGGCATTCCGAAGTTCAATATGTATAAATACATTTATACAGAGATAATTCGCTCAACACATGATCCTATTTAGTGGGAAAATTCTAATCGAACTAAAATAAAAATACCTTTGCAGAACATCACGCCATAACTAAATCATCTATCAAAATCTGTAATACAATTTACACATATAAACTGAAAATCTAAATTCAGTATTCTGTCGTTACGAACATGAGCGACCAGGATCGCTACATATAAGTCAAGAGGAAAACTTTTTCCATGAGAATGTTACGTATTAATGATCACGATATGCTTTGTAAGTACATGATTCGAAAAGGAGTGTTGCGAGAAAGGATTCGTTACACCTTGCAGTCGTTTGTGTTGACAGAAAAAGAAAAAGAAAGAAAGATAGTGTTTTATAGGAAGGTTAACCGTTAACCGCAGCACATACAACGACACCAGTTACTCACACTTGCGCATCTTTCGTCCTTCCGTCGTAACGTCGTAACCTCTAATCCTCTTCGAAAGGAAAACGTAGACTGAAAGAAGACGCGGTCGAACGTCGAACGTGTTTTAAACGCGGGATCGCGGGACAAGGGACAAGGGACAAAGAGAAGGAGGTGAGGTCCTGCAGAGAGATCGGTGACTAACAAACGACCAATCAGAAGCTACGAGTCTGATGGCACGAATCACAATCGAGCGAAGATCGAACCTGTGACTATATGGTCTATGCTCTCACTGATATATATATATATATATATATATACATATATATATATAGGTGCAAGATTTCACGCGCATGCGCGGCGATTTCAGCCTCGGTAAAGTAAGATTCAGTAAGATTTTTAAAAATGAATGTATAACATGTGTATTTATGTATATTTTGTAACTCGTAGGACATGTCCTGTCCTGGAGTCTTGTTGTTCGGAACAGATTGTGTCGGTGCATTTGCCGCCAATATAACTGCTCTTGTGAACTATATTTTTCAAGGCTTCGCGCTATTTCCTTTAGTACATTTGCTTCTCGATCGCAGCGGTGGCATCCAAAGTCCTTTTCAACCATAGACTTATAGAGATAGACTGCGCGGCCTGTACGAAGCGTTGAAATTGCAGATCGCCCGGATCCGGATCCGAAATGCAATTGAATGCAATATAAACAAAGTGACCGCAGTGACACCGGTATATTACTTATCGGCGAAAAATGTCTGTTTTTCTTATATTCGAAGATGACGTATTCGTAACACAGTTCTGCGCATGTATTACAGATTCTGGTCTAGCAAAACGTATCGTTGAGCAAGTAAATATACAGGGTGTACGGTAACTGATGGTACAAGCGAAAACGGAGTGATACTACATGAAAAAAATAAGTCGAAAATTAGTTCAAAATCAATTGCAAAATTTGCCACCGAACAAACAGACAAACAAACAAACAAGAAAGCGAGATAATAAAAACGTGGTAAAAAGGAACAACATTTTTTCGTTTGGCAACTCGTTTTCGAGAAAATCGAGTTTGAAAATGCAGTGAATACACGTGCAGAGAAAATATGACACGTGCTATTGCATAGGTATACCCTAGTAGCATTTACGGTTGGCCAACGGTTGGGAGTTTGTTGGGGAATGGTGGGGCATGGTTAGTGGTTTTGCCGACAAATCCCCAACCTAGGGCCAACGAAGAAAAATTACGTCAGTTTGCCGACGAATACCCAACGTTGGGCCAACGACGAATAACCAACATAGGGCCAACGACGAATACCCAACATAAGGCCAACGAAGAAAAATTACGTCAGTTTGCCGACGAATACCCAACGTTGGTCCAACGACGAATACCCAACATAGGGCCAACGACGAATACCCAACATAAGGCCAACGAAGAAAAATTACGTCAGTTTGCCGACGAATACCCAACATAGGACCAACGACGAATACCCGTCGTTCAAGATATATGTAGCGTCGATCGTCATTTGGTATTTGTCGATTTTCACTATTTCATTCTTCTGTGCTGTGTCGAACTGTCGAAGTGGTCGTTCTTTGTGTCGCGTGTTTTACTTCATTTCATTAACAAAAAATTTTGATAATGTACAAAGTGGTGGAATTTAATTCAACACCATTAATTTAATTCAATTCAGCATCATCGTTCGGTAGAACAGCAGCCATATGGATGCAGCTACGCCAAATATTTGTAAGTATATTGTTAAATTAGTAATGAGTGGTTTAGTTTAACAATTATTTATACCTATACTTAATTATACGTGTTACCACGTATTGTAGATACTTTCTAAAGAATGTGTGTAATTTATGCATGCATTCAATTGCAATTAACAATTTTGTTTCCTTTTGCTTTTCTTGTTGTAAGATTAATTTCTATGTCATTTTTCAGATTTTACTGAGGCACAAGTGTTCGATGGATCATCAGCCATGCAGCTACGCCAAATATTTGTAAGTATATTGTTAAATTAGTAATGAGTGGTTTAGTTTAACAATTATTTATACCTATACTTAATTATACGTGTTACCACGTATTGTAGATACTTTCTAAAGAATGTGTGTAATTTATGCATGCATTCAATTGCAATTAACAATTTTGTTTCCTTTTGCTTTTCTTGTTGTAAGATTAATTTCTATGTCATTTTTCAGATTTTACTGAGGCACAAGTGTTCGATTGATCATCAGCCATGCAGCTACGCCAATATCTATAACTGCGAAAAACAGTTGTATTTTAAGTACGTCGTTATCCGATTCTTGTTTCACCATCTTAAGCGGAACTGTTGTAATTATCAGAACTATTGAAGAGGTGTAATATGAATGTAATATCATATTAATAATGTGCAACGTGTTATGTATGTAATATGAATGTAATGTCATATTACTAATGTGCAATGTGTGTTATGTACGTAATATAATATGTAATGTAAGGAATCTTACTTTTATAATATGTAATATATATATACATTTCGTACATATACATGTAAGAAATCCGTTATATGCTAGCGTGCATAATAAGTTAGTACTTATATATTAATATAATATGTGAGGCAAAAATTGTTACCTCACAAAATGACTGATTGTGAGATATAAAAATAAAATATTTTTATAATACACATATATATATATGTATATAATTAATTGACCCTACAGAAAGAATCCTTTTGTTGGCTTTTCGTATTACAGTAATGTAGGCCCTACGTTGGGTATTACCGTTGGCCCTACGTTGGGTATTACCGTTGGCCCGACATTGGACGTGATCGTTGGCCCTACGTTGGGTATTACCGTTGGCCCGACATTGGACGTGATCGTTGGCCCTACGTTGGGTATTACCGTTGGCCCGACATTGGACGTGATCGTTGGCCCTACGTTGGGTATTACCGTTGGCCCTACGTTGGGTATTACCGTTGGCCCGACGCTGGCGCAACGTTGGCTGAACGTTGGCCCAACTGCAAAAAAGAGCGACATTTCTAACGGTTGCCCAACGCAAACCCCCAACGTAGGCCCAACGAAACGCCAACCGTAAATGCTACTAGGGTAGGGATAGGGATATAGTACAGTTTCATCAATTTATTGATGTAGAAGTGGCAAACGTTATCGACTGTAGAAAATATGTGAAATTATACCATATATGAAGATGCTAAATTTGTTTATCGTAGATGAAATTGTAAGAGAGATTTCAAAGTCTATCTCTATATTATAATAAATTACTTTTTATGTTATAAAATATGTTTTTTATATTTCGGTACATATGTATATATTAGAAAACGCAGAAGTGTACTATACAAGAATTAGTACATACAATAATAGCGCGAGTTTTCCGTGAATAAGACACACTTACAATTAGCTAGAACTTGAAATTTTATTCTTACGTTGAAGATAATATATTGAAGAAAAAATCTAAAAATATCTGGCTATATCATGCACTTAAGTGCGCACAGATTATTTATTACACCGTCATCAGTTATACATATACATACACATATATATACATATATATATGTATAAGTATAGGTACCTCCAGCGCTGCAAGATCCTTTTCGAGACAAGATATCAATTTGTATAGGTTAAAAATTTTACGTAACAAAATACTTAAAAGAAAATATAAAAAGTAAAATCATTCGTTCGATCCGATAATTCTACGACGTACCCATGCATTTTCAATGTCAACGATTGACGGTGACGCCGGCGCGTATACTAATTGATCTATGAATCATATTTCGTTAACAGTTCTCACTAAAATGTTCGATAAAACTATTAAAAAATATGTGAAACACATAATGCACTTACCAATCTGTACACGTCGTTTAAACTGCAATTTTCCCGCGCACTATCACAGGATCGCAGAAACACGTTCAGACACTTCTTTCAAGGTGCAACGTTGGTGCAACGTGCAACAGACAAACAGCTGTTGTGTACTTGCTTATTAGCTATACGTGTCGGTGCCGGGGCCGGGACCAGTGATGCCGAAATCGTGGTACTGTGGTACTAAGCCGTGGTACGAGACCCCCCCACTATGACCTACCGTTGCCCCTACTGGCCTTCTCCAACTCGCTCGCGCGCTACACTCACCAACGTACCTCTCATATCCTAGGAGAGGTACGTTGGTGAGTGTAGCGCGCGAGCGAGTTGGAGAAGGCCAGTAGGGGCAACGGTAGGTCATAGTGGGGGGGTCTCGTACCACGGCTTAGTACCACAGTACCACGATTTCGGCATCACTGGCCGGGACTGTCGGGCATGTCGGGTCGGGATCAGTGATGCCGAAATCGTGGTACTGTGGTACTAAGCCGTGGTACGAGACCCCCCCACTATGACCTACCGTTGCCCCTACTGGCCTTCTCCAACTCGCTCGCGCGCTACACTCACCAACGTACCTCTCATATCCTAGGAGAGGTACGTTGGTGAGTGTAGCGCGCGAGCGAGTTGGAGAAGGCCAGTAGGGGCAACGGTAGGTCATAGTGGGGGGGTCTCGTACCACGGCTTAGTACCACAGTACCACGATTTCGGCATCACTGGTCGGGATTGCCGTGGGATTGCCTGGGATTGCCCCACTGTTGCCCCACACGCCCACAATTCGATGAATCGAAAGGTTCGACAGGTCGAAGTTAGGTTAGTGTGAAAAAATCTCCACACGATATCCGATTATCAGATTATCCGATAGGTAAACAGAAACTGGAAACGATTACGAAATATTTCAATTGTCAGTGTAACAGAAATTATAGAATTATGTAAACGCAACAGTAGTCGCGCGCGGTAAATACTTTTCGAAATTTATTTGACGATGAGCTTTCAGACTCAAATTGTGTATCGAATGCGATTCGTTAGAAACTGCACGATTCGTCAGGATTCGTCACTGACTAAATACACCTTCTTATATGAGAAACCATCTTTCGATAAGAGTGTATGAGAAATTCTTCGTAGGTATATATATACCTAAACGTAAACACTGCGCTCGTACGTCAAATATATATGGGTCGGCACGAATGCTACTCAGAACCTTGAAACCCGATCATGCAGTTTCAACAATGGAATTGTATGATTTATTTTGTAACTTTGTAATAAAGTTTTACAGTCTTTGACGTAATCGCATGTTTTCATGCTTTTTCGAAGTATCTTGAGTCCAGACTTATGCCGCGGAAACCTCTATTCCTGTCGCAACATTTATCGTTGTTGGGATTCTTCTGACAAATATCGCAGCCGCATATCGGCTGACGTGGTTCTTGAGGACCATATTTGGGTGGACAAGGTGGGAGCTTTGGTTTCGTCTCGCAGCAACATGGTGCACAAGGATCCTATCAATATTTTCCAATCGAAGCATTCGTACTTTCGTACACGTTTACGTTTACGGAAAAATATCAGGATTTTATTAAATTCAATACTGGAGATTTTTAATTATAGAAAAAAAATGGGACAGGAAAGGAAGGGAAGAAAAGGAGAGAAGAAAATGGAGTGGAATGGGAGAGGGAATATTTAATATTTAAAATTGTTATTCACCTGCATTTTAATATAGCAACACGATTTGATTGGGGGACAAATTTGACTAGGGGGTGTGTACAGTGATTTCTTCTCCCCAGAGGGATCCCTCAAATCGCCATTTGCAGATTCTGAATCTCTTTCTCCGCCTGCCTCCATCGATCTTTGAGCTGCTGCTATTCTTGCTCGTTCTTCTTTTTCTTCTTGTTCCATCTTCTTCCGTTTTGAAGGACATGCCGATGGCTTATTATTTTCACTGAGGTTCCAAATGTTCCAATCGGATTTCATTACTAGCAAATAATAAATTATCAAAAAATGATCTGATATCTTGGTTACTACGAGAATAGAAATTTACCGTTATCGAAGAGTTTACCCAACAAAGATTGACACGGACCATCATCAGACATAATTTCGAAGTGTACCAAAATTTGTAAATTATCGGAAATGTTTACGGTTTCAGGTATCTGATTATATTATCTTGACATGTTAAGTACTATTTTTGAAGATTACAGCAGAATTTAACCTGTTCTTAAATTATATATAAATAGTTAACGAATTTTGAAAGCCAAATTTTTGTATAAACTAAAGTCAAAATAGTTGAACTGTGATATGAAAATAATAATTTTGGTAGCTAATGCAAGTAGATAATATTCGAGTATTTATTCATTTGAAACTACGTTCACAACCAATTTACTTGCGGGCGCATCAGGGCGCATACGCGCTGAAAATTGGTTTTCGAGAAGTGCTAACTTTCCCGTCTATACGTTTATCTATTCTATGATTTTATGTCGCAAAATGCTGCAAAATGCTGTCAGCGCATAGTGTGATAATTTATGATCTTATACTTACAATTGCTTACAATTAGCAACAGTAATCAGTAATCTGCAGTAACCCCGAATCTTGTTATAAGTGCTCAGGTTCTGTCCACTGTCTTTGAATACGATTATTTTTTTATAACGGTTATGTAAATATATAATTATGTTACGCAGAAACGATAACATGGAGAATATTCGTTTTCGATAGAAGTTTATAGAAACATATTCGAAATAATATCTAATTGTCAAGAAGAACACTTGTTTGCTGTAAATTCAGCGACAAAGGATGGATGGTTATACAGTAGCGTTAGATCCGGAAACAGAAATGTATTGCACGATACATTTGTTCAGAAATGTGCAGAACTCTAATGAAATACGTTCGAAAGTTATGAACGGCGAGCTTTGTTGTTCTGCTATAAAAACAACACTTGTAGCGGATCCATTTCAAATACTGGTGGCTGCCAACAGAGCTGTTGTTAACGAGAAGATGAGCCAACTTACCACAAAGAGTTTATACACAGAACTTTTATTTAATTTATCGATATCGAAGAATATATCGCGTTCGCTAATACAGTTTGGTATTAACGATCAGGATAAAAACATGATGATAGCACTAATACATAAAAAAAATGAGGAGAAGACGTTATCGAAAACGATTCTGGATACCGTGAAAGGAGAGCCAACACCAATTTCAAGATTGTCTGAATACTCGGATCACAATTTAATTAAAAAAACATACAAAATTGACAAAGACGAACTAGCTGTTTCCAATTTAACCGATTCGATCGTGTCCAGAATTAGTTGTAAAGATTTTATATTGCTAAAATAAGATGAACACGAATGAAATCATTGTACGTTCAATTCAATTTATCATAAATCACAATAAAAGCTTGTTTTAAATTTGATAATAAATATTGTGCATTATAATTGAAAATCTTTGCCAATCATTTTGTTTGAATCGTATATCGTAGTTGCATCGTAATTTTTCAGGTGAAACGTAACATTCGTTTATACATTTTATTTATTATTCTCAGAGTTTAAGACTTACGGTAACTTAAGAACTATGGTTCTTCAGTCGCTACAAATATGTTCTATCGAATTCCTTAGTCTAAAAGATTTACATTACCATTTTTTTGTGAGTGTGTTATAATTTACAATATTCTGATAATTTTGTTTCAAGTACGACCAGCTACGTTATATTTTGCATTTCTACAGGAGCCAGAAACGCGATTGCGTAATAAAGGATCGTAGTAGATCGGAGGAGAATCGGAGAATACACTTTGGTGAAAAATATTTTTTTTCGTTCTTTTATTCACTCATAAATAAGGCCAAAGATACGTAGAAAACAATTGTTACATCCGCAAGGACAGAGTATGCGTCAAATCCTGCAGAATTAAAGTAGCAACTTATGGATAACACCCTTAAATGCGTACAGAAGCAATATAGTATCGATAATTTGTTACATGTACCTTGGCAAACCACACATTTCGCACATCGCACGCTCTACGGCATTGAGATAAGTGCAATAAGAACAAGTCCAAAGCGATTCGTCTGGAACTGGATTCACAGGTGGCTCTATGCCATCCCTAAGTCCGCTCGTACCTACAGACGACGAAGATGACATTCTTGAGCTACTATTGAATGGCGTTTGAGTCGGATTCACCGCAGGCATCACGGTCGAGAGAAATTCTTTCACCGTTGCCCAATGCTCCGAACATGCCCATTTGGTCGCCTTTTCTCTGTCTTTATCGCGAATCGCTTCTAACAGTGGCATCATGTGGTCCTAAAAGTAAAACGCACGGTTTATACCACCGCGACATCGTTATTTATCAAACGAGCATACAAACGATCTCGCACCTTTATTGGAAATATGTCCATGGTTGCGAGGAAAATTAACAAGTGAAAGTCCGAAGTTGCTTCTAAAAATTGATCCTGAGTAAATTGTTGCATATAGGAACCGAGCAAATGGAAATATTGAACTTGTCCATCGATGAGCCTGAAAAATGAAACGGTTGGTTAACAAGATTTGTACCGAAGAGAATAATTAAATCGTTTCGATCGTACCAGATACGTACCTATTCTCGATAGGAAACGGAGTGATGGTGTCGCTGATATGAAAAGTGTATTGCGGAGCTAGAGGCGTCGCCGCAGGTATGTCTACCAATAAATATTCTACGGGCAGAGGTCTGGCTAGCCTCGAGACTTCATTCCCATACGAGTCTTTCTCCTGATAACAGAAAAGATACGGATCATACGATAATTTTGTATTCTCGCGAATCAAGTTTATTTAAATATATTTTCTCTCATTTGCCTAGTTTCAACGCTACAAACTCCATGTTTTCAGCAAGCGTAGGAAGGATACATTCGAAATGACCCAATTTTTCTATATCGGAACAGAAAGTTATTGGCTTTATGAAAATTGCAATTAGGGATAGAAAAACATACTTAATTCATGCTGATTTAAATAAAAGCCACATGAAATTTTTCGCTAAAGTATGGTAATTTCGGTGACCATAATTGAAAAACCGCGCTCATTCGATAGCAGCCTGTAGCAGTTGAGTCGGAATGGCCCTGACACGTGCCGATGTGCGCGGAACGCGTCCGCGTCGTTTGATTGGCGGGCTACGGCGAGTCTAACGAGGTTTACAAGACGACAAGACGGATTATGAAGGCATGTCCATAATGCCCGCGTCCGCAATCGTTGTGGAGCTGCGCGCGCAGGCGATGGAAGCCGCAGACGACAGCCGGCACGGTTCGGCACGGTTCGCCGAGAGTTGCCGAGAGTGGAGCAGAGTGGAGTGTGTGCAAGTGTGTGGAGCCGAGAGAGTGTCGACGGTCCTGGGGTGGGAGTAACGGCAGCGCTCGGTTGCGGCGGTGGTGGGGGCAGCATACGGGACGGGGACGAGGAGAGAGAGGAGAGCAACAGCGTAAGCGACTAGCGCGCGCTGTGGTGTGTGTCGGTCGGTCGGTCGGTCGGTCGTCGCCGCCATGCTAGTGGTTAGTTTAGTGAACCAAACATTATGATGTGGCAAAGCGTTCGCACGAGCTAAGACTGAAGTAACGCCGCGTTACCGGCGCCGCGTCGTTATGTTATTCACAATAACTCACGGCGTTCGATAACCGTAAACACGTAACGTGAATAGTACAAAAAGGCTTCGTAAAAGCAGCTCTTCGCGGCGACAGCGGAGAACGACGTCGGAGAGTGCTCGATTCCTGCGTACGGAACCGCACAACGCTACGTCAATCCCCGATGTAAATGAAACCCGAGTCGTAGACACGAGAAAACGTTGTGGAACGACGGTTCGCCACGGTACACGTTGGGAGTGACGAGTGCCAACGATCAGCCTCCATCGCGCGGCAAGGAGACTATCACGAATCGTATACACGGTACGAAAGTATTTACGGTTCTACAATCGAATCGAAAGCAAAGGGGAACGGGAACGAGAGAGAGAGAGAGAGAGAGAGAGAGAGAGAGAGAGAGAGAGAGAGAGAGAGAGAGAGAGAGAACGAAAGAGAGTGTAGAGCGAGCAAGAGGGAAAGAAAGAGTCTGAGAGAACAAAAAAAACGAGAGAAAATGTATGTATGTGTCTTTACGTGTAGCTCACGCGTGCGTACGCGTTCCAGTGTATGTGATAAGGAAAATTATACGTATATTCGTCGGTGTATACGTGTAGGATCGCGAGTGTGAGTGCGCGCGCATGTGAGAGACGGAAAGAAGAGCAGTGTATGTGTGTGTATATATGTCGTGTACGTAGTGAAACGCTAGACAGAGAAAGAAAGAAAGAAAGAGATCGAGAGAGAGAGAGAGAGAGAGAGAATGAACGAAGGAAGAGCGAAAAACTGACAGACGGGGACGAAGAACGGTAGAGAAAGAAAAAGCAAACGTGCATGGGGCTACTGCGGGGCTACAAGCAAGAAACAGCCACGACATTCCCGCGGAATTCGCCTAACGCGAACCATAGTGCGCCAGTCATTTTCATGACCCGGACGTCTTGTCACGGCCTATGGTGACAGTGTGTAAAATCGCGTAGAGAAACGAACGCCGATAGCTCGCCGAGAGTAAAATCCGTACGTGGTGCGCCGAACGTGTTTATCGGTCCGAAACGATTCGGAAGAGAAATGTGTCCAGCTCGTCTGTCCACCCTCTGTCCGCAGTCCCTTCCGTCGAGCGCGTTTTCGCCGAGGAAATGGTAAATCCCAAAACTTCGACCGTTCGACCCTGTTAGGTTTTGGCGGGATTTCGTACGCATGCGCGGTCTCGTATGAAATGTCATTTTTTCAGTTTCCCATCGGGGCCCGGCCAAATTGTTGCATAATTAGTCTGTGGCCGCGCGGGTGTCGATATGTAGCGGGATAAACGAAGCTAACCTCTCCGCGAACGGGTCTCGGTACGGCGGAACAAATGTGATATAACCTGATAGTACGCGTTGCATGCGGTAGACGCAGCCTTACCAGCGAGCAGAGCAACGCACACAAAAAAGAGGAAACCAGGCGAAGTAAACGAACGCGAAGAAAGTCTCATAGATTTCGGTCATTCTTTGTTTTCCCGCCTCTCGCGTCGTCGTGGTCGTCGTCGACAACGTTCGTTCTATTTCGCCGTGTTGCCGATACGGAATCGGTCGGAAAGAAATAATTTCCGTTCGCGCGATCGACCGCGTTGCGTCGATCGGAATAAATGACAACTCGCATACTTGTGAAGCGAAATACGTATGTATCGTTAATTGAATAAGCACACGTGTTGTATAAACGTAAAGCTTTCTCTCTCTCTTTCGTCCCCATTGAAACATTCGATGAGTTATTCATTTAAAGTTGGGGAAGGACACAAAGTCGCGCGCGCGCGCGCGTCCCAACAAAGAATAAGCAAAAAAGAGAACGAACGCGGTCTCCGTCGAACGTCAAACCGCTTGTCATTGCTATTAGGAAGACCCAGTACGACCTTTACGCTCTTTTTCTAAACAATACGATACCGCTGAGATTCCTCGAACTCACGCGTATACTCCTCAGCCGAATTGAACGAAGATATATTTTTCAGTAGCCGTACGCGCAGACAATAAATAGGAACACTCTCGTACCCCCCTCGCCCGCCGGTATAAATAGACATTATTTCTCTCTCTTTTTCCCTCATTGTGGTTTCTGAAAACAGTGTTTTTTGTCTTGGCTATATTTCAGATGCTGGATCCGAGCGTGCTAACGGATTTAGAGGAACTGACGCTGTGCAGTTACTGCAAGCAGAAGTATAACGACGCCGAACAATGTCCGAAGTACCTTAGTTGCAAACACTACTTCTGCCTGCGGTGCATAGAAAACAATTTATTAAAGGGTCGCGAGTTGTTCTGCGCGCACTGTTGGAAGAGGACGGATCTGGGCGACCAAGGGCCCGACGCGTTGCCGACTCATTCCTCTCTTCTTGCCCTGGCCAACAATCTATCGCACTTAATGATAACGACGAACAACACGTCCGGCAAGACCAACGACAAGGAGAGAAAGGTATATACACCCCACCGCGCCCCCGGTTCCCGGTTCTCGGCTCCCGGACCGAAACGAAAAGCGAGAAAAACGCGGGTTGAAATTAGGGATGAAAATTTCGGGTTCGTCGCCCCGGGTGTTAGTCACATTTCGCTGCTCATACGGAAATGGTAAAGCACAAGATATGCGGTCGGTGGGAAGCCGTACCCCGGTAGTTCTAATGGTAATAGGATTACACGTTATAAGGTCGTCTGCGTAAGTTTCGTCTCGAGATATCCACGAGAGCGATTGTCGGTGGATGCGTTCCGGACGAACGCGACGAACCCGACGAATGAATCGATTACGATGATGTTCTTTGCAGAGTGAGAATTGCCACACGCACGGGATGCCCCTGGCGTTATGGTGTGCGACGTGCTGCACGGCGCTCTGTAGGGCTTGCGCGACACCCCAGGAGCACCCGGGCCACCAGATCAAATCGCAAACTGATGCCAAAGAACAACTGATATCCGACGTAAATATCCTCGGACGAAAAACCGGGAGAAACAACAAGATCGCGTACGAATAGGAGCAAGAGCGTGTCTCGGTATTGATAGAGTTGTTTTCGTTTCCGTTTCCGTAGGTTCAATTGGAATTAGTTGCTATGGGGAAGCTGTCGGCCGAGATTCAAAGACTGGCGATGCAACAGCGCGAGTTCCTGATCAAGGTGCTGGAGGCCTGTGTGACGCTGAAGACTCACGTCGAGACGGACCTCCAGAACGGTTGGAGTCACTTTCCCGAGATAACGGACGCGCGCGAGACCCTCGGGAAGGCGAAGGCCAGCCTGCAGATGATCGAGAGCCCGAGCGACGTGTACAGCTTGCATTCGCAGCTGATCATCGAGAAACAAAGATTACAGTCCAAGTACCAAGAGATGATGCTGCAGTGCCAGCTCGACGACCTGATAGGCAACTCCGGGGTGGTGTTCGACTTCCCGTTGCTGAAACAGGCGCTGGCCGGTATCCACACCGGAGAACCGATCGTTTCTCAGGGCGCGAGCAACGGTGGCCGGCTACCGAATCACTTGACGGCCTCGCAGAACCCGATATTGTTCCTGGCAAACTACTGTATGTCGCAGCTGTACTCGAGGCACATGGTGAGCAAACAGCAGCACATGCAGAACGGCTCCATAGAGTATCACTCGAGCATGATGCAGCCGCAATCGGCGCCACCGGGCTCCGTTCACGTGCACCAGGGCCCACCGCAGTCGACGCAGCAGCAACTTCTAATCCCGCCTGGTTCGCCGTCCGTCAAACCTCCGGCCGCGCCGCCGAACGCGATGCTGCATCCGCAACAATCGACCTTCATACCGGAGGGAGTGGGCACCGGTGGCGGAGGCTTGGTTACCGTCCATTCATCCTCGCAACCACCGTCCAGCGGGATCGCGGCGTCGCTCCGAGGACCCTCGAATCCCTATCCGCTCTACTACTTCAACATCGAGGTGAACGGTTCGCCGCACGGCCGTATCGTGATAGAAGTGAGGCCGGACGCGGCGCCGAAGATGGCCAAGAATTTCAGTGTGCTAGCGACCGGCGAGGTCGGGGTCGGTTACAAGGGCTGTGCGATCTTTCAGTGCTGGGAGGGCGAGTCCGTGATCACCGGTGATTTCGAATTGAACAACGGCCGCGGCGGTAGGAGCATATTCGAGGACGGCTACTTCATGCCGGACGACACCAAGTTCCCGGCGGTCAGGGGAGCTGTGGGCATGCGTAGAACGCAGAAGAGACACGACAACCTCGGCATGGTGGGCTCGCAGTTTCGTATAATACTGCAGGAGATGCGCGGCTTTACCGGGATCTTCGGCCACGTGGTGGAAGGGTTGGAACTCGTCGAGAAGATCTCTACGTTCGGCGATCAGACCGGCAAGCCTACCAAGAATATTCTAATCACGAAATGCGGCAAGTTGTAACGTCTACGGCCACCGCGGTTGGTATACACCGAGAACGGCGCACCGTGGCGCCCGTATACTTGACGACGACGTTCCCCCGCTCTAGATCACTCAAGCCCTACGAGCCGCGACGGTCCGCGTACTCCCCCCCCCCCCTTTGCTTTTGGTATCCTTCGCGTTCCTAGGGTCCGCAAAGGGGTACGCGCGCGTTTACGCGAACGGTAACCAATCCTGCACGGAACGGCGACACGTCTACACACGATACCCAACACGGAAAATAATGCTACAAGATAAAAAGAGCCTCGCCGGTGTCGGGAGGTTTCGCTGAAACCGTCGCGGCGTCGAACACACTCCGAAATCGCGAAGATACTCCGGTACGAGTCATACACAGTTTAATTAACTATTAACAATAGTAATTCTAAAGATGTTGAATCTATTTTTAAAACGTGGACGCGCATACGAGAGAGAGAGAGAGAGAGAGAGAGAAATATAGAGGGAGAGAGAAAGAGAGAAGAAAAAGGAAATAAAGATCCATATTTTGCTATTGATTGGGAATCAACGTGATTCTGTATCTACAATAAATGACGACGATGATCGACGAAGAAACAAACAAACAACAAAAAAATACGTACCTCAAGATCGATCGTGATATCGATACGACTTCTAACTGTACGACAATTTGTTTTAGGAAGAAGTTCGACGGTTTATTTTCGTTATTGGCGTATTGCTGCGTATAGTTGATATATTAAAAGGGTAAAAGAAGAGAAAGACGCGCGCAGGATTTCAAAAATTCCGCGTGTGTCTTGAAGACAAACAAAACAAAACGACAAAAAAAATTGAATCTATGGCGTCACCGCCCCGCTGGCGTACCCATGAATGGTGTTTTACGTTGTAGTTAGCGAAAACGAAAAAACAGAACACAGAAACAGCGGAGATCGACACACACACACACACACACAGCGACCAGGTGGTGAACTTGGATGGGAGCGTTAAACACATACATTCATATATTTGTAAAGGAAACGGGGTATAAAAGAAACACGTATACAGAGGCGGGAACTTTTCTTTTTGTTTTCTAACCGTGTAGAAACAAGCGCGCGAGACTTCGTAAAAGTGCAAAAAATCGTGATTCCATATATATAAATACATATATATATAAAAGAAATATATGTGTGTGTGCGCGTGTGTGTGTGTATATATATATATATATATATATATATATATACCATATACGCAGGTCGTTTAGAAGTCGAAAGAAATGAACGATACGTAGATTCGTAAAGTATAGAAGGGCCAATTCCGTGTTTATAGTCCGACGAACTATCACGTATCGTTCCGTTTCTAGGGGGGAGGGCAAATTAAAAGCAAACAAAGAATAAAAAGAATATATAAATACACACATGCGAGCGTAAGAGTGCAAGAGAGAGAGAGAGAGAGCCAAAAGGGAACGAGCGAGCGAAGCGACACAAAACGAAAACGAAACGCGGGTCGGGGGAACGAAACTGCGAAGAGAAAAATTATTGTTCCTCGTCGAGCGACTCCGTTAAATATATACGCTAATCCCTTTTCGTTCTTTGCTGGTCTCGTAGGCCGTCGCGAATTTAACTGTATTTAAGATTAGAGATCTCAAACATGAAGATGTATGCAAGGGCCTAACTACCTACTATTGTAGATCGTAAGCCTCTCGTTGTCTAATCGAGTGAAAATACACACACACACACACACACAGAGTAAAAAACGAACTACGAAGAAAATACAAAACAGAATAAGAAAACTATAAGCGGATGTATATTAAACGAAATCATTCCTCGATGCTGTATATCGAAGTACTACGATGTAATGTAAAATGCGTTAATTGTACTACTCGTCTGAATCCTCGTAAAAAAGAAAGAATCCCATCGTTATGTATCGTAATCGTCGTTAAAATGATATGTGCTCTCGGTGTGTGTGCGAGCAAGAATGCAAGAGGTCGATTGAGTTGTCGATATTAGATGGGAGAGAGCGAAAGAGGGCGTATGGTTGTGTGTTTTCCGTGAAAGCGGCCGCGCGTAAGACGAAACGAAGAAAAGAATCGTGTAAAGTGTAAGCAAAGCGTAAATGCACTCTCTGACACACATACGCATGCATAAATACGTACACACACACACACACACATGCGCGTATTCATAGGTAAAAAAACGCAAAGAGTAAAAAAAACAAGATATAATTTGCACGCCCTCGACGTCGCGGATATGCCTTTTTCGAAGAAAGCCTCATTCGATGTTGAACTTGAAAGTTTTAACACTTGTTAATTAGCTGGTAAATCGCGCGTTGTGCGGCCGAGATGTTCGGGATAAATGGATAAACAATCGCCGTTTAGAGTGTAACAAGAAACGTGTACACACACACACACACAGTCACAACACGTATGTTGAGTCGAAATAATAATCTTCGGGGTTAGGGGGTCGGGGGGTTGGTCTCGAAGCGAATTTCTCTAGTTTTATTTTTTTTTTCGTGCGGAATCAAAAACTGCGAATGACCACTAACTAGTTTTAGTCGTCGGATAAAGAACTATCGAATTTTAGACGCGATACTATTCGAAAGAGACGATGACGAACAAAATGGAAGAAGCCGATATTCCTGTTTACCGAGCGAAGCTAGAAAGCCCACCTGTATGCACACAATACCCACGCGCGCGCGTATATACTACACACATATATATATATATATATATATATATATATATTTTTATGAACGTGATGAGGTAACAACGCATAGCTTGTAATATCGATTCGAACAACTGACAGTTTACCTTGCCCCTCGCGTTCGAATTAAACGGTTGAGCGGCTACAAGTTTCGATAAGTTTTCTTTTTCTCTCCTTTCCTTTCTTTATTATTATTTTGTCTTTTTTCAGTTTTCTCCTCGTCCGTTTATCTCTCGATTTCCCTCGAACCTTTTCGTACCGTGTGTTCCATTCCACACATTCCCCTCTTCTCCACGTAAGTTAAGGCGTAATCATCGTTACAGATGGAAAAATTGACCATTATTTTGTTTGGAAGCTCTACGGAACCGCTTATCCGTAGCGCGCACGCTTCAACAGTTTTATTATTTCATGATACATGTACGAAACGAAGCTCGTTGCCCAATTTAAATGTACTTTTAATCAATCAATTTCTTTGGGTTATAAATTGTTTCTCTTTCACCTCGTGTACAGTTAATGTATCCGTACCTTGGTCACACCTTCCTTTCTAGCGTAAGTAACTTAACATTTTGTTTGGCAGAGTTTCTCGTATGCGGTATGTGCATTTACACGAGGCTCTCGACTGTCTCGAGTCTCTCGGATCGCGTTCGTTTAAACGAAGCAGGAGATTCGCTAAATATATCGATGCAAAGAAGAATATAGTACTCACCTTGTAGAAGACGTCCGGGACATATTGTTTGTCGGTCGACTCAATTACATAGCCCAATTCCGGCGCGTCTTTCGTTGGAACCAAACAGCTATCCCGTACTAACGCCATGCATTGGTTCGACACTTGATAACCCTCCATGTGAACTTGATTTTTATTGTCGCCTGTAAACAGCGAACGAGTTCGCGTTTTACATAAACAGTAAGCTTGCTTTCTTTCTTTAACCGGAAGCGAAACGAGAACTAGCCTGCGGATCTTTACGCAAAATAAAAATTTTTCTGCGTCAATTTTGCATACGAAATTGTTTTAAAGCATAATATACACGTCAGAATGTTCAGAGAGTTCGTGAGACGTGGTTCTGCTAAAGTGCGTTCATCTTCGTAAAGATGGTACATTAGATTGAACAGAGAAGATTTTAGCGCAGAAGGTAAGCAGCGAAACAAACGCTGGTAATCTTCCCCACCATTTTTGAAATGCATCAAATCCGCAGTCTAACGATAACGATACGGCGGGGTACTCACCGGTAACGCAAACGGTAACGAACTTTGAGCCAAAATAGTTGTTGGGCGAGAAACGACACGGATTCGGATACTGATTTTGAAAGTTTCCAGCCATAATGCACTCTTGAGCAGACAAAAAATGACTTTCTATGTTGCGAACGTGTTTCACCTGAATAAATTAAACTAACGCCATTAATCAAGGGAATGCGCAACATCGTTGGGAAAGAAGAAGTTTCATTCGCTGCAAGAAAAATTTACCGTTCCTTTCTTGACATTGTCGGCTATCAAGTCCGTAAAAATCCAACCAATTTTCTTTAAATTAAGTAATTGAGCCAACTCGTCTACCAGCGCTTCCTTGTCGTCCGGTAACAGTCGTATGGAGTCTTTTGCACTTTCCTGAAATGCAAAACAATCGAATCATAGTACCAAAGCACAACACCTGTTGATTGTCTAAATACTAGTACAAGTCGTTAGAATCGTTATCCGTTTTCCAACATTTGCAGGGCCATCGATAAACATTTTACGTGGACAGCCATAGATGGGTATTTTTAGACCCAACTAATCCTCTTCTAGCTTGACAAAAAAAACACTAAAGTCTTGTCCACTTACTTGCGGTGGCTCGTAAATGGCCGCGACGACGGCTCTGATTCCTAACGGTACGTCCGTGTGAATTTCGTATCTGCCGTACAGGTATCCAATACGTTGATGGCCAGTGTCGCGCCAATAGTTCAGAAAACGTTCGACCAACGTTGGATTCTCAAACATAACGTTGTCGACGTGCCGATACATTTGACGGTTCAGCGTGATCGAATTCGGCTGACATTTACTACAAATACCTCGTGGCCAAGGAGGATGATCTTTGCAGCCAGTCTTTACGCGACAACTTATGTCGTCCAATTGTATAAACTTCCCTCTGCAAGGAATACACGAGAGTCAGATTCATAGTAAACGACCAAATAGAAAAGCGAACGTACCTATCAACACCGGCAGTGAGTTTCCTGAGATACGAATGGAAAGACAGATGTTTTATATTTTGTTCTTTAAGGTAAACCTCGTCGAAAGGTTCTAAAGGAGAACAATGAACACAACATCCATTTCCACCGTGCCTGCATCTGCAAAAACAGAAATTTTTGCTTTACTATTCAATTTAAAACGTCACCTTAACACCGGGGGGACTTGTACCGAAATATAAAATATACCGCTGTTACACCGGTATTTATCGATCATTTTATCGGTTTCCGTATAATCGTAGTAAAATTTATTATGATATTTTGCAAAGCACAGATTTCAAACCCGTATTATTTTATTATCGATATTATCATTACGATACAATTACTGCGATACCGAAATCAGAGTAATTACCAACATGTTTATCACAATTTTATGAATTTTTACCTAATTTATATTTGAAATTGTAATCAGATAATAGCGAACTTTTGTTTGGCGATTACTTACAGCTTTTCATCCCGTTTTCTCTGGATTTTACCATCAATTTTCCATAGTTGCTCGTCAACTTCATCTTCGACTACATTCGGTACGGATTTGGATGCAGCAGCGGTGTTTCGAGTCTTAGATCCGGTTCCCTCCATTGGTCCAATTTCTAATGCCAAACGTTAAACCGTTAAACGAGCATGTCGAGAAGAACGAAAAATTAAGCGAACGAGGCTGAATTAGAACCTTGGGGTGGATCGTCGCATGCGCTACTCGTCGATGGATTGTTCCATATCTGTGTACCGTTGTAGGGAACCAAGTATAACATCTCTCCGTGCGCAAGACCTAACCCAGACACGGTTCTACGTAAAGAAGATATAATTTCATCTTTATGATTTCGTTGTCTGTAGAGTCCAAAGCCAAAATTTTTCAATTCGAACGCCAAGAATATCTGAAAACAGAGGGGATCCAACGAAGTCTCGTAACATTAAGAAGAAGAATATAAGTTTGCTATATACATATATACTGCGAGTACAAACCTTTTCAAACAATCTGGAAATTGTACTAGATGGTTCTATATCTATACGTTTTGTTCCCTCTGAAGACTGCACGCGCAGAGTCTGAAAATAAATAAAACATTTAGCGCGTCGATATCCTCTGCTAGTACCTAATAGTTAGACCGTGGATTTTCGTTGCGAAATGAAAATCATCTGCATCGATCGCAAGATCAGGTAGACATTTGTTTTCCTTAAACGTATTCGCAGTTTCATCTCTGGGTAAATAAACAATAACTTGATTACCCTAATTTAACAGTTATGCGTGTAAATATAAATAATAAATGAGATGTGTACTAGAGGCGTAAGAGTAAAAATACGATGCTTATAAAATGAAATTTTCAGCATTATTCTGTCCGTATTGAAAATTTGACATGATGTCTCGGGCGGGAGGGGAGGGGGGATCTATTGTAAATTGAAAACAAAGAAGCAAGCAATTGAACTGGTGTCTGGGAACTTTTAGTAAGTTACACTCGTGTCACCGCGTGAAATGCAAAAGTTTCGGCATTTTCGACTGGGAATCGAGAACAAAGGATTTTCTGACTGAGATCGGGCTCGGGATCGCTCGAGCTCGACGGACGGAATAATCGTGAACCGTACTAGGGTTTAGCAACAGATAACTTACGATTTGATCGGACTTTGACATTTCGCCGGTGTCGACGAAGCATCAGCTGTTCAACTCGCTGTTCGGTTCGTTCGCTCGCAACCGATAGCCGCCAAAGTCCCTAGTGGCCGCCAGAAAATTGTCGAGTCAACGTCTAGTATTCTAACCTCTCCTCTGCGGGAAACGGGCACCGTCTAACAAGAATGACTGTTTAACCGCTATCTTCCACCGATGACTTGCTTCCTCCTGTAAACCGCGTCGACGATCCGCACAAAAACTACGCGCACCCGAGTATATTACAAAGCCAGCCGAGCTAGTAGCCACGGTTATCAGTCGTTCAGTCGTCGCCGATCAACAAACACGAATAGAACACGGCCGTGATCCTTGTACCATCCTTTTGCCGATCAGTGAATTCTCGTAAGTCGACGTAAGTAGATATAGACACAGATCACGATTGCGGAATAAGGTTTGTGTTTACAACACGTAGGGAGGTTGTCACTCCGTTTTTCGATGCTCTATACGTATGTATGCGTGCACCTTTTTTCCCCCACGCGAACGAACGAAGCGAGCAGTGCGATCGTGCGATCGCCAGTTATTAATTTTTCATCCGTCGAAAGAGGACACGCACGGTCACGCGGTCTTTGATTACTTTATTCTCTCTCGTGCGCGGGCTCGATTTTTTTCTCACAAACCCGGTAACGTATCGGTACGCGTCCTGTATATATTTACCCGTTTATACGTTATACGTATATATTTTGAATCGCCCCGTACTCTACGCTGAATATTCCCAAGAACCCGTCGCCCGTCGCCTCGGGCCGTTTAGCGTCGCGCTATTGGCCCTCTTGCGTTTATTTTTCAGCAGTTTCGCTCACGCGGATTCCTTTCGAATGTCAAACAACGACTGCACGATACGCAATCGAACCGACACGCGCGATTCTCGTATTGTTGGCGATTGTGACACGTTTTATCGAACGATTACCGTAAACGAATCAGAAATTTTATGGAATAGCTAAATACTTGTATGTACGCGTATTTATACGCTCTGTTGGGAAAGATCTCGAGGTTGTCGGAATTCGTAAATTGCCGTCCGGTCGTGACCACTGCGGCAATACTTACCAATTACCAGCAGGTGATCGTATTCGTTTATAAATAAAACGGACAGTATCGCTATTTCGAAGCAATTATGAATAGCAATGGGAGACACTGGCACGATGTTTTCGAGGCGAGTTTTCGGGAAGGTTACGCGACGGTACCGACATTCGACAGACTGCTGCTGTTCTGTTCGGTAGATAACGCGATAAATCATTTCTACCGTTTTATCATCGACATTATACATGCTTTTCTATGGACGTAAGTAAGTACGCGACGCCTAAGCAAACACGTAACGAAACGAACGGTCAAGTTCTTTGACCTTTTCGTGAAAATGACAGGTGCAATTTTCGTATCGTTCAAATATACGGATCTGCAGCGTCTAATTATAGTTTTCTGTTAGTAATTTTAACATTTAACACACAGCTATTCTTATCTGTTTCGATTTTCGATAAGAAATTATGCCGTTCAGATAGGTATTGCTTGTTTCGGTTTCAAATAGTTTTTGATTACGTTATAATATGCAATTTGACTCCGGAGTCGTCGGAGAAGATGGGAAAAATACAAATGGCGGAAACAGCGGGAGGAGAGGATGATGCAAAGAAATATTTTTAAAAATTTGCAAGTCATTTGCGTTATTCGTATCTGGAATTACACATAATGTAGATATTATTTTTAATTTAAATTATTTTGAGAAATCCATTCTTGCGATATATTATATATTGACTACCTTGACCCCGCGTGCATAATTCGGTTTCGGTTTCGGTTTCTTGTTAGAAATAAAAATGTAAGACCAAAAAAGTCTGTCTAAAAGAAAAAAAATGGTTGATCCGTTTTGTTCCGTACAGGACTACTACCCTGTATGCACCAGTTATCGCAGTTATAGTTATAAGCGACACTTCGGTGCCGAATTTTTCGCATGTGTCGAGGCAATACCGTGTCGCGTTATTGGCTGCGATGCCGCGCCGGTAGTTAGAGGCATGCGCTGGTTGCGCGCGATCATCCTCTTACTTCTTTAACGATCTTTCCTGGCAAGAACGACTACCGCGCCGTATCTCCTAAAACTGGTGAACACCTGGTCCCCGACTCCCGCGAGGATTTCGCTGTCGTCGGAACAGACTGACACGGGACCACGGGCCGCGGACAGTCGTCGGAATACGAGATCCACGTGCTTGTCACTTTCCTTCTTCGTCTTCGTCGTCGCTGTTCGATCGCCTAACGGCTAACGAGTTGCGCCTCTACCCGTTCGCATCGTCCTCCTCTTTCCAGTGGTCCCGAGGATCCAGGACGAATCGCCGCGCCGCGCCGCGCCGCGCGCCGTGCTGGCAGAGGAAGTTGGCAACTCTCTGGGGGACATCAGAGATCTAGCGTCAAACTAGTCATCCTTCGATTCGAGCCGTCCAGTTTCTCGTCGTTTCGCAGAGAAGTCCAACGAGTTGCGTAAGTTTTCTCTCGCTTGTCCTGGAGCGTCCTGTAGATAGCGTCCTGCGCACATTCGAACGTTACCATTAACGCTGGACGAATGAATCGAGTCTGGGAGCGTCGACGAACACGTCTGCGTTTTCATTTCATTGATCGTCTTCGGCATCGTATCGTCGGTAGAGAAAATTAACTGGACGTTTTTTAAACACTAATAACTTTCTTTAAATTGAGCCAAACGACGCACCCACCCTATAACTATCCTTGCGGTAGGAGTCGGCCGGCTCGACACTTGCCGCAGAGAATTTTCTTTGGGGGTTTCATGTTTCATCGAAATGGTATGAAAAAATAGACCTGAGATATCAGATTATGTCGTTTTCGTAGCGCATCGATTAATAAAACTGCGGTAAAATCACGAATTTTCAAGCTGGTCGAGCCGATTCGCAAGACGGTTTAGACTTGGACGATGCGGCGCGCGGCGCGACGCAGCGTCCGCGCGTCCGCGAGTACTGCTGATTCATTGAGCGATATAACGATGTTGTTGAAACGCGAATAGGTCGCTCCATCTGATGCGCGTCGGCAAAAGTTGTGCCTGGCCCGCAATAACAGTGAGTTCAAACGTTTCATCCAAAGAGGATCGGGGATCTCTAGCGCTTGTGATTTCATCTAGTGATCGTGAAATCGTTGCCACCGATACTTATCCTCCGCTCAGGACCCGTCGCGTTGCGTCGGTCGGTCGATCGAACGATCGATCGATCGGTTCTGTAGTCGGTTTGTTCCGCTCGATCGAATATCCCCAAACGTTCCCCGACTCTCTAAAACAATTTTCTTCGTTCTATCCTCCGAAACGTCATTCTGATTTTCTATTCCGATCCCGAAGGACTCTCGGTCTTCGCGTTTTCGTCTTGTTCCGTCGGTCCATCGGGTCTAGTCGGGCCGGCCGACCCAGTGTATTTGCGTCCCCGACTCTTTCCATCCATCAGGGCCGACATAAGCGGAGTTGGGCGACCTCTTGCCACACGCAAAATAGCAGCGAGCAATATCCGAGGCAGTTCCGGAATTTCTGGCCGGTCCATCTTGCTGTAACGCGTCTTCTTCGACCCGAAGAGGAAACGGAAAATCGCCGCTCTTGGTTTCAAAGCCAGCAAAAAATTGACCAATCGGTAATCTTCTCGAAGATTCGAACGTTTACGCGGGAAATTGCCGTTTCGAGGATTAATCCCGCCCACCTGCCGTTTTGATCTGGATCTTGTTGTTGGTCCGGCAAAGTCTTCTGGATCGAAAAATCTGTTTTCTTGAAAATCTGTTTTCTCGACCCTTCCGCAGTTTGGTTTGCTGAAATTGTGGATCCGAAACAAGTTCGGTTCGTTCGATTAGAACTCGTGTGCGTTGATAGATGGTTTTCGCTGTCAGTGATCTTGTTGCCTTGTCGCAGGAAAATCGATGGTGTCGGCGAGTTTCATTGAACATTTCGCTTTGTTGCGTTTGGCTCGAATCCTAGAGCTATAATTGCTTAAAATCCGATGACTATGCGGGGCCGGTTTCTCCGAGAGACGTATCGGTTCACGATTTAGAGCGGATTAGACAGTATACATATGTGTATGACAGTGTTTGTATCATATTACGGATGCATATTCTTTAAGATTTCTACGGAAATTGTTTCGGCGAGCGTGGAAGATACCGTGTTACTATGCTAAATCGTCGTTTGCTCGAGGATTCGTCGAGAATGGATTAAAAATATGATTTTAATCGTGTCTGTTTTAGCGCGAAGTACATACATATTATGTGTATGTATAATGTATTGTTGTGTTTTCATTTTCAGTGACACACGTGACTACGATTTTAGAATAGTTTAGAATTTTTTAGAAATCCCCCCTCTGGGTTAGAGGTCCATACGTACATGTATTTCTGAAATTTTTCTATTTTCCCAGAACTTGAAACTCTCGTACAAGATTTACTCTAGCTAGTCTAGCTACTCGAGGGTAACATACCGCGAATAGTTTTTAAAAGAATCCTCGTCCATAACTATTACCTAATGAAATCATTATTTATCGGAGAATCCTTTTCTTTTAGTTGAACAAGATGGACAACGACGAGGACTCCAGCGTTATGGTCGAATTGTATATTTACGACCTGTCGAAAGGCATGGCTGCTAAAATGTCCAGAACTGTCATAGGTGAGTGAAATATCTAATATTACCGTTCCAAACAAGACCATCGTTGTGGGGTCTTTTTCGACTCGAAATGCAAATTTCGATAAATTGGTTCACAAAAGAGTTGATATTTGTATTTGTATTTGTATAAAGATCTTCGGAAATCATTGTGCAAACTAAATACGATCCGGGGGACAACGAAGAACTTCGCATTTTCGAAAATTGTTGGTAAATTGCCGCGATACACGAATGAACGATATTCGCGGGATTAATTTTAGCTATGACAATGCAAGGGACGATAACTGTTTTGCGTCGGATAGTCGGACGTTATTTAAATGGCTGAGTCCGTTTGTTCTGCCTGAAATTCGTGGTTGTACGTTATTTAAAGCACTCGTTGACTGAAAAGAATGATGAGAAAGTTGGTAGGATTCGTCGCGTCGCGTGTCTCGTGTCGGTGGCTTTCGAATTCGAACGATTTTGCTCAGTCGCCGTTCCTGCGGCTCTTTATTCTTGATCCAACAGTGTTAATTGTATAAATGCAACGCTTTCTGGAGCATTTACCGCAATAAAACCAGTATTATTCGCTACGATTTACGATTAGGTACATATTTACTTGGTTAATGCGAATTGCGTCCACATGGGTGTTTATGCTTGAAAATCCGCTTAAACCGATTAAATGGCTATGTTTTGAAAAGAAATTGGTTGAAAATGCCACCGAATGACGGAAATTCATACGAGTGTTGCATAGTCGAAGCGAAGCTTGGTTTAAATAATAACTAATAATAATTCCGACGTCAGCAACGTGCTAAAAATCCAACTGGCCTTCCCCAACGAGGGAAATCGGAAAGCACCTGTTTAGGTGCTTGGATATTTGGCAATATCCACTAAGCGCTACCGCCATTTTAGTTCGGAGCAATTTAAATATAAACACTTCCGAAAAGGGAATGAATCGCAAGAAAAGGGTAGCATTGCGCAAGCGTTCGTCGCTGATCTTGCTAAATATACTACTAGGTCATTGAAAACTAAATGGCTGATTGCTGTCTACATATATTTGTAGCATTATAATCGTAGTACATATGTAAAAATTCCAGAGTAGTCTACTTTTTTAGTAAGCAATTGAAAATATGCGAAATAATAATGTTACGTTAGCGTAAATGTTTGACTATTGACTACATGATTGACTGTTTTTGCTGGTGAATACATTTACCGTTTCAATCGATATGCGCACACATAGACTGCATAGCAAGTGTATACGTTTACTTAACTATTGCATTTACAATAATACATACATATATGTATCATATGTATATGTATGATGCGCGCGCGTGGATATACAGGGTGTTCGAAAAATTTTGTACTTTGTCGAAAGGGCTGATTCCAGAGGTCGTTAGAAGTAACTAAACTCGCACGAAACGCTGAAAATTCACGCGGCTTTAAATAATGACCTGTCCTACATGTCTTGGCATATTGCAAAATTTGAGTATACAAGCTGAACGACCCCATAACACACCGAGAGTGTCAGCAGAGTGCAGAAACAACCGGCCGAACCGGAAAAAGCCGCGATCCCGAGCGTGGCCGCTCGTTAAACGTTGCGCAAGCGTCGAAAGTGATGAATCGTCGCGTCGCGTCGCGTCGGGTTGGATGGCCCGTACTTCTAAACTTCTAACGCGGCGCGGCTATTTCTCGTTTATATTTCGCCATGGCATGGCACGACCCTCCCAGAAACGCGGTGCAATAAGAAAATCGCGGATATGCTCGGCTATTCCCGCGGTGAGAAACTGGGTCGAGGAAGTCACGGGCCGACAACTCCGAATTCGAGCCGAGTCCGGTCCGAGCAAGCTCAAAATTATGCATTACGCTCACCCTCGATCATGCCGCGCGCAAACTGCCGTTACCCAACAATCTGATTGAAAACTCCCAATTTGCGATGCCCACGTGGCACCGACACCCCCTAGAAAACTAAAAAGAATTTTCTTTCGAGAGAAGAGATAGGACTCTCCCTCTGACGAATTGTGTTTCCACATATTTCTACTATACATTCAATATTTTTTTATTGTATCTTATTTTTCGGAAAGAATGTAAAATGATTGCTGTCAGATTATATGTATGTATAGGAGACTTGTGTTGTGAATTTGTCATCGCTGCTTCCTGACAGGTTTGCGTTCACCGATAGCGCAGCCAGGTTTCCCCAAACTCTAAACTCTAGACTGTAAGCCGTTGTACGGCTGCCATTAATTCAGCGTGGACATCAGGTGGACGTTGCGGTAAACAGAGAACGGATTTGCAATGACAAGGACAGCCGCGATTATTATTATACGCCGCGCCGCGAGGGATTTGTTAACGAGGGTCCTTGGGCAGGAGCGTCCGCTGCCATTCTTAATCTATTTAGATATCTAGACTATTAATTGTATTGACATCGAAGTTCACGCACCTCGTAACTCTTTGTGGCTTGGCAGAGTCTAAACGATTCGCTCGATAATCCTGCTATTTGTCAATTATACTGGCCGCGGCCCGGCCCATGCGAAATAAGCATAGTCATTCTTGCAAGAGGAACGTTTTCTCTTCTGTTAATTCCTTGAGAATTTTACAACAACTTGAGCTTTCTTCAAAAGATCTGTCTTATAAATTGGCAACATTTGATTATTTATTATAACATGCATATATTTCCGTTAAGAAAGACTTTTCAAAATTACTTAATTATGCAAAAGGGAACGACAGTTTCAGTTTTACACGCTTTCTTTCAAGTGGTTCAAGTGTAGAGGTGTACAGTGTACAGTCTCATGCCAATCGTCGCAAAGCTATAGCCAATATGCCCGGATGTATTTCTTGGCACTTTCATCAATCGTTCTGTCACGTTTTGACGCACAGGGCTCACGTGGATAGCCTAATTACTATTGTGTGTAGTTAATCTAGACGACAATTCTTCAAGCAACGCGTTAACGAAAGATCAAGTTAAAATTTAATAATTCAGCTGTATTTTGATATATTTCGAAGAAAAATGAATAGTCGCAAGATTGAATAAATTTTTATCTATTTCTTGCTTATAGCTTGTATTTTACATTATGGATAAAATGAAAAAGTTGTGTTTCGTAGAACGCTTTGTCTAATCGAGAAATGTTTATGTTTATTTACGTTTAGGTCGACACGTAGAAGGAATATGGCATACAGCTATCGTCGCTTATGGCAGAGAATACTACTTTGGTCCATTTGGAATCCAGACTGCTCGACCTGTGAGTATAATTTCTTATGGTTCAATTGACATAACAAAAACTTCTTAACTTTAACTGTTTGTGATCAAACGTATAATTTATGAACTGAAAGAATACGCATACACGCCTACTGTGCGTGAAAAATTTCTTTCACCATTGTTTCGCTCAATCATCCTGTTTGATTATTATTCTTTGGATGAAAGTTGATCGAATTTTATTTATAGTACTTAAGGACGTTGAATGGGCGCTGCAACAAATTATATTATTAGTTTTCTAATTCATTGCATCATATCGATACGCTATCGCATTTCATAATAGCTTTTTTAATTGACTGAACACCGAACTAGATTATCCAAAATACTCGCGTAATAAAATAACCGATTGGGAAAACCGTGAAACCTTTGGAGATTCGTAGATTTTACATCGAGATCCCCTCGGTCGATCTAATCGCTCTCCGCTTTATCCCAAATGAAACGCATCCGAGCCTAAATAAAACACTCTAGAAACATTGTAACCCGGAAAAGAAAGAATATATGATAGCAATTGATCTGTTCGATTTGGAGTGTCGAAAATGTGGCTCGGGTGGCCAACAACGTAGAAAAATCGTGCAGCTAGGTGCTGGGGGTTAATTGCTCGGTTGCTCCCGTTGTTAAGACCGGTCCGCCGACATGACAGCTGGAATCCGAAAAAGAAAAGACTCCGAAGAGAGCGAAATGTTAGCGACTGATAGCGAGATAGCAAGGTGTGCTCTCGCTGCCATCCGAATCATGACCGCTCAGCTTCGGGGCCAGCAACGAGGAGTCATTCCTCGCCATACGATACGCTAGACACGAGCGGGTACTAAATTTGGTCCGGTTGCTCCTAAAATTAGCTACCCGGTTTACTTGATTCTCTTTCACTCCTCTCTCTCTCTCTCTCTCTCTCTCTCTCTCTCTCTCTCTCTCTCTTTTTCTCTCTCGCCGTTTCTCGTCACTCTCTCCGTTGTATGGTACGATCCCGGTCGTAGCTGTCGGTAAGTCTTCCCGTCGATACTCCATCTCTAAGAAGCTGCTGAGACCGGGACCGGGACCGCGTTTTGTTTCGAGGTACGCTAGAACCTCCGTTCTCCGAACCGATCGGAATCCATAACTGTCCCTACCCTGGAACCGCTATTGCCAATAAGTCGTTCGTTAATCGAGGAACGACAGAAAGAATTCGGATTGGTCTCTTGGCTGGTCGCGGATAACGAATAAATATTATTTTTATTTCATTCTTTTCCGTTTGTACCGTACCCTATTTATTTTATTATTATTTCTACCACACGGCTATTTCCATTTCATTCATTTTATTTTGTATGCAAGTGGAGAAACATCAAATTAACGAAACCCTTCACAGTTCACAGCATCCATTAATTTTTGTTATAGCGGCATAATACTCTTTCTCGTACACATTTCTTATCCATCTGTCACGGCAGGAATGAATTTTCAAGTTCAGTCATTACAATATTTCCCGAGATATGGCTGACGCGTAACAATCCACACGATCGTTGCTAAATCACTCGCTGGTACATACCATGAACCCTTAAGGAAAAATTGTGGCACGATATTATGTGATCTGGTAGGTCAGTGCAAATAGTTCGCGACGGATTCCTTGTTGTGTTTTAACGCGAAATTGTTCGCTGACGTAATAAATATGTTGCGCGTGTCAGAGAAATTTAGAAAAGAAGAGTTTGTTTTGTTCGAAATATACCCCTACCATTTATAATCTCCTGCAGTTTTATTTTTCGTAATATGGACCAGAAAGAAACAGTATATGTAATATCTTGAGTACTGTCTACGCGTGCACGCGGCCGTGAACGCGTCGAAAAATAAACCGGAACCGGCATGGATGAAGAGGTTGCGCGCGATCATCGATGATCTTGAGTTACACGCTGCTCGGACGCGTGGCGTCGCGACGTCAGTTCGAATGCGAGTGGTTCCTCGACGAAACGACGCGACAGGACACGACGGAGAAACGGTTGATCGTGCTTCGACTTCCTTCTTTCAGGTGAAAAAGATTGTTCGCGTGACTCCGAAAAACGCGCAAGTGTTCTGCAACTATGAAAAAATTTCACTCGTTCCGACACACGGTTTCGTTAAAGAGAGCTTAGGAAGTATGTAGTCGAGAGAGAGAGAGAGAGAGAGAGAGAGAGAGAGAGAGAGAGAGAGAGAGAGAGAGAGAGAGAGAGAGACTAAATACATTCGAAGCGCCGCGCGCCGCCATGCCACCCCGAAATGGGGATATTTCGTTCGATTCGCATGATCGTTCGGTTCGATCCGAGAGAGCGCGCTCGCCCGATACAAGATGGTCCACACGGTTATTTCGAGCGATTCTTACAGGGAACGGTTTCGGTTTTGTCACGATTCTAAAATTGTGCGCGTCGCCTCGCGCGTTGCAACGCCTTCGTAAAATTGACATTGGCGCGCTTCCGAATGTACGATTTCTTCCCGAAACATCATCCCGGAAGAATCCGGTTTTTTCGTTTCAGGGTGGAACGGTGTTAGGCGAGCCAGACAAGGTGGAAAGCATCGGCGTCACTTACCTGTCGTACTCCATCTTCCTCGAGTACATCAACGGCCTGGGCACGTCCAAGTTCACGTGAGTTCGATCATGTCCATTTTCATTCTTCCGCGTGCCTTCTCGTTCGAATATAAAAATAGAATTCTGTGCATTTTGCGATTTTCTACGATTTTCTACGATTTCATTCGAGTGCAATGTAATTCTTTTTGCGTTGGGAAAAGTTTGATTATGTTTGCTTGGACACGTCCATTTTTTTGCTTTCTCGCTGTGTAGGAGTATATTTTTATTTGGTGATTTATCTATTTATGTAATGCCTTTTCGGCCTTTTTCAATGAGAAATTTATTATTATAAATTTATTTCATACGGTGGTGGCTAAAATATGTTATTTTAAAATCGCTTGTACAAAATTGAATGAAATGAAATATCTATCTTGTTTGCTGCAGTTGCAAATAAAATCTTTAATTTTCTGCGTTTAGAAAATAAAATGTTTACTTATATTATATATTATATGCCAACAACCGTAGTCCCGTTGAAAGCACCGGTTCTCGTTAGATCACCGAAGTTAAACAACGTGGAACGTGACCGGCACTAGGATGGGTGACCGTCTGGTCAAAAACCGGAAAGTGACCCACCCGTGGTGTTTTTCACGTGTTGTTGGCAAAAGGTGGTTCGGAACCCACCATAAACAGTAGGTCCCGCTGAAAAGGCGATGGTGAGAGTGGAAAAAGGAGAGGATTGGTAAATGAATTTGAAACCCTGAGGGGACCTAATATCATGTCCATACATACATATTAAATATTATATGTCTTATTAAATTGTCGCGTTCAGAAATGAAATATTTGGTCTTTTTCATTTGAAAACGATCGCAAATAAAAACAATTTTGCTGATAAAATATCTAATTGGAAAAATGTGCAACATATTTGAAAATAGTATTCACAGATAGAGGTGCTACTAAATATTATAGTGACATCATTATTCGTCTCGCTATACCTCTGCGTTTTTCGTTGTTATTATTATATGATTCATGGATCGTGCGTCACAAGTCACGAGTATCACGCGCACGCGTCAACAATTTTCCGCGGTCTCTGCTATTCTTATTTTAGTGATTGCATTTTCTATTTCTCGCGAAATGGAGGCACGAGAGTTTTCAATTGACCACGATGCGATGGTACGCGTTTATGTAGTTCTCGGTTTCTGTGCTTTCTAGGTTTGTGTTATAAAATGCATAACATCCACGGTCTAATAATAACCGCAGAAAAACAGACCAACTTGGGCACAGACATCTTTTAACCGAAAATAACCCTTATCCCTCGCGAGGCGGATGCTTTTAACTTTTAACGATTTCATGGCATCCATAACTGGGTCTGGATTTTTCTCTTGTATGTTTCTGAACCGATTACTATACGTTTCAATATACATATTTGACAATTTTTTCTAATATACTAGGAGTAACGCTAGATTTAAGTAATTTTTTGGATATTAGCGGACTCGGAGAACATATCTTTCCTAAAGTAGGTTCTTGTATAAATTTTACCGTAAATGCATACCGGTACTAATTAAAATGACTATTTTATTGCAGCCCAGGAACGTACAATTTATTCAAGCACAACTGCAACTGCTTCACGGAAGAAGTCAGCAACTTTTTGGCGGGAAAAAGTATTCCGAAGTACATCCTCGATCTACCAGAAGAGATACTACAATTGTAAGATTTTAACAAAATCAATTATATGTATGTATGTTATTAGAATTTAGAATACGCGTGGTATGTGTATGTAGTATGTATTGGGCATTGGGTAGGAAATGGAAATGGAAATGTAGGAATCGTCTGACGCGTCTGATCATGTCCGACCAATTCTACTTTTTCGCGCCGCGCGACTTTAAACTTCACTCTCTCGAAAACGTGCTGTCGAACGAAAAAATATTTTTCCTTTTTTTCCATCTATTTTTACACCTGGAATCATCCTCTTCCGCTCCACTCTGTATAGCATAGACGTATTTTACATGTGAAATTCTGTTCGACTGAAATCACTCGATTTTCGTGTGCAGACCCATTGGACAAGGTTTGAGAACACTGATAGAAACTTTGAGCAACAGTCCAAGTGGATCAGCACTGTTCACAGTCGGTTCGACATTCCTTGGGACAAGAAACCAGAGAGAAGTCTCGCCAGAATTTGAGCTTTTAAATGAGGCCATTGAGGAAGCACGGTGACAACAATTTTGAAACTCTATCTATAAACATTGAACGTCTCTCTGAGAAACACTTTTTCCTTTTTCATCGTGAAATCTAACTTTTTTTTCAACTATAAAAAGTATTATCTGATATTTATGAATATTGTTGTTTATATGTATATCATCGCGGCAGATTAAATTCAATTGCGTTGGAAGAAAGAAGGAACGAGCTGAACGAAAAGCTAGCTAAGGAGGACAGGAAGAAGAAGAAAAAGAAGAAGAAGGAGAAGAAACACAAGGGAAGCAAAGAGATTGGCGGTGATACGAATAGCACAGGTCCCAGCAATTGTTCGGAAATGGCGGAAAGCGAAGGTATGTTGCATTCCATCGACTATACGTACTAACGATTTTTCATTTATTTTAGTTGATAGGTGAACTATCAAGTAATACATATAAATTGCGTTTGTTTAATGTTACCGTTGAAAATCGAAAGTGAAAGTGTACCGTATAACATAACATAACACGTTGCGATAATAGAAAACGTTTATCTGTTACTAGCTGCCCAACAATTGACCGAAGCACAATTGTTGAGTTTCGACGAGCCCGCGGAATCGTTGCCAGCAGAGCCCCCCATAGTGTTCAAAGACTTGGTGGACGTGAAGGCGGAGTACGACACTCTAAACAGTCTGGTAACCGAGCAACTGAACGAAGAGGAGAAGCAATGCATGGACAAACTGAGAATGTACGTCCTAGAGGATGAAGGCTCCTGGGCGCTCGAAGACAACTTCTTAAATTTTGTAGGTGAGTCGGCGAACGATTGCGTTTCGGAATTGCGTTTAGATCGCTAAACAATCTGTACGATGTCTACGTTGTTCGTCAGGTCGAATTCTGAGGGACGAGACGATACCAAGCAACGCAAGAGTGAAACTGTTCAACATACTTTCCGTTGCCGCGTTAAAGGACGATGTGATTCTTTTGCTACACCAAGACAGGAGAGACCATATCATTATGAACTACGCTTACGACTTTGATCTACATCCCGCGGAAGAACAGCTTGCTCTCACACAATTTGTAAGCGATATCCAATGTTAGGCTCTCTCTCTCTCTCTCTCTCTCTCTCTCTCTCTCTCGCTCTCTCTCTCTCTCTCTCTCTCTCTCTCTCGAGTCTATCTACGTATACGTAAAACTGTGAAAACAAATTTTAATCTGCCGCGGTTCGCAAACTTGTTAACAGTTAACAAACTTGTTCGAGAACCTGAGCAGTTCCGAATGGCTGTTGTACATATCGTTGTGGCAGCACAAGAACCAGAAAATCAACAACATCAGAGTGACGACGAAAGTGGCGATACACGCGTTGCTTTCACCCTCGATAGACTTGCAGACACGAGGTGCTGCTATTATTCACAATCTGGCCTGCAAAGAAGTGAAAACTGTGGTCCGTATCTATCTTATGTTAGCTGACGTTGCGACGAACGATCGCCTCTTCGTATTGCGCTCGCGTTTTCCAACTGCCTAGGCGCCTAGGCGCCTGCGCGATCCCCCAGGGATCTTCTCACGTCCTTCCGAAATTCCCATAGGTGTTCGACGATCTGGCTGCAGAACTGACGATGGCGTTATGCCAATATTTCAACGACACACCCGAAGAGGAGCAGCTGTTCGTTTGCATGAAGTCGTTGGCTCGTTTGACCCAGGTCAGCAGCGATTACGTGCCAATGACCATCAAGATGGTTGGTATGAAACCGACCAAGTTTCTAGGAACATCCGACAGGGTTGACGAACAAATCGAGCTGGTCAACAAGAGATTGACGTAAATCGGCCAATAAATGGCCACACGTGTGCCAAACCCAGCGTATCGAACGATCTTATTATTGTGTTATTATTGAATTTTTACATAGAGATTTTATCGAAAATAAATATCGACTATAATTACGTTTATTAATTATTAATTATCGTTGTCACTTAATATATAATTGTTACCATTATTGTCATCGTCATCGTCATTATATTATATAATATTATTGTTATTATTATTATTATTATTATTATTACTTTTGTTTTTATTATTATTATTATTATTATTATTATCGTCGTCGTCATTACATCACTGCATTGAAAGTTGCACAAGTACCTTTTTGTTTGTGTATGCTTTTTTTTTCTTTTCTTGCCATCTTCCGTTGCCCACTGGGTGCACAAAAAATTCATTTCGAAAACGTACGCGATCTCTTTTATTAGTTATACATATAGTTCTTCTTGCATTTGGTATTCGCGAAAGCATAATTTAGGTGTTGATGATAAATAAATAAACGTTTATGTAGCAGCTTGTAGTGGCCAACTCCCTTTTCATATATGTATATGTGTATTATAATATCAAAGCTGGAGCTATACCTTTTTTCGACGATACTAGAAAGTACCCCGTGTGTATTTTACCATAATAGGAAACGCACTGGAAAGTTATGATTGAAAATACTAAAAACCATGCATAAAAAATTACCATACAGTCTTCCCAATTGAACGATAGATAAATTAAACGTTTCGTATCTGATAAATAGGGCTTGTTGTTAGTCTATGTTTGCCGAAGATTAACAGAAACGTTTCGATTGCGCCACTGCCGTGTCTAATTTTGTTTGCCGATGAATTAGGTATATGGCATATATGGAAGAGAGCCGTGATACAGACGCAAACTGTAACATTAATTAGATGTTGAGGGATTTAACTTATACATTTTAGGATACAACGAGATAAAACGCGAAGCCGTATTTCTTTACTTTATGACAGGATTTATTCCACGTGAAATATTTACTTGGAAAGTATGGCAACATTGGTTCTCATGTTTCGGAAAAGATCGATATACCATGCAGAGTTGAATGGTGCGAACGGTGCTGCAGCTGCAGTTGTCGATGTGTATGTAAAATTTGTTAATGTTCGACCTAATGGTCCATAAATAAAAAAGAGATAAATATGAATAATAAATGATCAGCCGACGGGGTCGTGATGCTTACATCTTGAATAACAAAGAGCGAAATATGGTCCAGAAACGATGTAAAGAAACCGATGGCATTGAATCGGTGGACCGTCTAGTCGTGACATTATATGTAATGCTCTCGTTTAATCTCCAGCAGATTTACTCGAGTAAACTGATTGTGAGATCGTAAGATATAGGAGGGGATAGTCGTCTATATGTATAGTACTATATTTCAAGTTAAATGTAGAGCATGCTGACATATACATATATATGTATGTATTGTATTATACATATATTGCGCGTGATTATGTCAAATATAGATGTCTCTTCACTTATTCATAATTTTCTTAAGAATGATATATTTATTCGCGAAATAAATTTCGTTTGTTACTATACTCTACCGATATAATGTATATTTAATAATAAGTTTCAAAAAAGAGTACTTCTATCGTAGAATGTAGAATGTACATAATAAAATAAAAATAAAAATAATAAAAGAATTAAGAAATAGAAATTGTTGCATGTACTCACGCGTAAAGTATGTCGAGGTCACGGCTAAACGATTGAAAAAACAAGTTCTCCTGTTCCTAGCAATCTACTTGGAAAATCTTCATTTCGCATATAACATCGTTCAACCCTCTACGACACTCTACGTGCATACACCTATGTATACATGTGCATAGGTTGAAGTACATAGGCAGGTCTATAAGGACTACAGACTATATGGACTTTAGTACATATCTATACATATATGTATAGGATTCTGGAGACTGGAAATTGTGGAAACCAATTTGAAATTTTCCTCAGCTCCGGTAGCAAGCGAAGCAAAACCCAGCAGCTTCCTCTTCCCTCTTCCTGTCGCCGCGCCGAGCCGAGCCGGCTGTTTGCCCTGAGCTTTATTCGGAGACGCGACACCGTGCGATAACGCAATTTGGTAGCCGTGAAAATATCGCTGATAGCCGGATAGAACCGCGTTTATGTTTGCAATGTAACGACATGGCGCATGGCGCGGCGGCGGGCGCGGCTACGTCAGTTCGCGCCACTGCTTCCCCGAGTAGGTAGTTTTTCGTCTACCGTCGTTCTACCCTACCGTTTCTTCGCTATCCGACTCTCTAATGTCATTCTAACTTGATCGATCGAAATATTCAATCTTCCATCGACCATCTAACGCGTCCGATGCGTTTCTCGGCCGCGCTAAGTTTTAAATAGTGCGTTTCCGGTTCCTTCGCCGATCTTCCCGCGGTTGCGACAAAGTTACAATGAAAACATCAATCTCGTCGGAAGAACGACTGTCGCCGCAGAAGAAAGATGGTAAATCAAAGTGCTCGATAGCGAAATACATGCCAGTATTGACCTGGCTGCCAAAGTATTCCCAGTTCGATGCTGTTTCCGATTTGGTGGCCGGGTTCTCGCTCGGACTCACTCTGATCCCGCAAAGCATAGCGTACGCTGCCCTCGCAGGTTTGACTGCACAGGTATTTCTGCTGTTCCACAGGTATCGTTCCATCGATTTCATTCGCTTCCCCCCATGTGTTCGTTTGAAATTTTCGATCATTCGATCTCGAGATATTCGTGTCCGAGAACACGCCGCGCCGCGCCGATTATAATCTTGAAATCTCGTTGAAAAAGCACTCTTTGGGAAAGATTGTATAAGTACATATGCACGTGTATTGTGTATACAGTATACAGTAATACAGTATACATTATACATGCATTTCGTGTGTGGCAGCAAATCTACAGTAGATGTACATACAAAGAATTGCTTGAAAACTTTTGAAACGACTGTTTGATCGCGTTGTACGGGAGTCCGCTGTAAATGCACGTTCCTTGCCGTATGTCCAGTATGTGTTAACATTTAAATACGCTACATACGTAGAATTGAATTTTCATAGAGACGAAGAGACGTCACGTGGAATTTGATTCGACGCGTTTTCATAAACTTTCACATTCTAACGACGCGAAACAGGAGACATTTAATGAAAAGGAATGCGGTTTTTACGTTGATTTGCAGTACGGCCTCTATTCCTGTTTCGTTGGAGCTTTCGTGTACATCGTTTTCGGGACAATTAAAGAAGTATCGATTGGACCGTCCTCCCTGATGTCTCTGTTGACATTAGAGTACACGAGGAACATGCCTGTGGAGTTTGTCGTGCTCTTTTGCTTCCTGGCTGGCTGCGTGGAATTACTGATGGGCTTGTTTCGTTTAGGCTCGTATTACCATAAGTATTTTTCACACGATCGCTCCTCTCCATTTTTCTTACAAAAGACAACTTGAAACACCGCGCGCGTTTACCAGAAATTTCCTATGAATATTTAACAACGAAAAATTTTGCAAAAATCGACTTTTCGATCTCGTAACATAACAGACAGCAAACAGTATATTACGAGTATAATAAACAGATGAAGCATCGATTCTTTTGATTAAACGTCATTGATATTATTCGATTAAACCTGAATGAAATACGATAACGATGCAATAAACTATTAGATTCGGTAACGAGTTTTCGTTAATTTTTCGTTAATTCGGTTAATCGATACGAGGTGTGAAGAGTATCGCATGGAATGTATACATATAGTTATCGTGTAACGCGATACACGAGATATAAGAATAACGTGGGCGGATTAAAAAAATATCGAAAACTTGAATTAGTTTCATCTCCGCTTTTAAATAACTATCCATAAACAGTTATTTAATTCTCGAACAATTATTTCTGATTGTTTATAAAATATTTATGTAACGTGTATTTAGCCGTTTCGGTAAGTCACGTGTCGCGACGTTTCGGTTGTTACCACTCGTTGAAATCACTCGAACCAGGGCCCGCTCTAGGGGGGGGACAACCCGGGCATTTGCCCGGGGCGCCAAAATTTTGGGGCGCCATTTTAGCTTTGGCTGTAAGTGTGAGAAAAATATTGATGTTTTAAATATTCAATTAATAGAAAATTTCAGACTACCCTTGCCAGACAATTTTGCTAAAAAAAAAAAGGTCATTTTGTTCAGTGCGGTGCTTAGTGCTTAAAAAGGGGCGGCAGAGCGGGCCCTGCTCGAACGATGTTTCTTGTTAGGTAATACCACTACATACTGATCTCGCTACACGCTAATGCATGCATTTGATTTGCAAAACTAAAAAACTAAAGAACCAAAAATAAATTGTCTATATGTATATAATTATTAATTGTTGAATCAATTCGCCATTCGCCACGGCCCATACAGGTTTTTTAGTGGACTTCATATCGATGCCAGTTACATCAGGCTTCACATCAGCTACATCGATCATTATAATCGTCTCACAGTTACAAGGACTGCTCGGGCTGAAATTTAAAGCTAGCAACGTGGCCGACAATATCATGAAAATATTGGAAAATTTCCGAAAAATCCGATTGCCTGATTTTGCTCTTGGACTTTCCAGTATAGCTTTTCTTCTATTCTTTCGAGTAAGTTTCTCGAAATGTTTGCAACTAATCAAATTTTCCTATATCCGTGAATAAACTGAAAAATTGAATCTTTCCATTATTATCTACACTTTACACGATGAATGTGTGAATTCGATAATGGCATTATCCTTGTGACAAAGAAAAATAAAACTACGCGTGGATAAAGAATTATATTAATGTTCGCAGAAATTAAGAGATTTTGATTGTTGCATCGCTAAAAATGGTGACCATAAGAATGGCAGCAACAGAGCTGCGTTCGCGAAGAAGATGTTATGGTTTCTTTCCATATGTCGCAACGCTTTGGTGATTCTTTTAGCGTCTACTGTAGCATTTTGTTTCGAGCACAGAGGAGGATCGCCGTTTCTTCTTTCAGGTATTTTTTATTTTACCGCGTGCACGCATCATGAGAATTTTATTTCATTTTAACCAGCATCTATTTCAACGAATATTAACTAAAATAGTAAAATGTGATTTGTTTTGACACGAAATTGATTTTTGTTAATAAGGGAAAATCGTATCGGGACTTCCGAAGCTGTCCTTGCCGCCATTTACAGCCCAGGTTGGAAATCAAACTTACACTTTGATTGATATGTGTCAACATTATGGAACAGGGTTGATCGTGCTACCACTTGTGTCTGTGTTGGCAAATGTGGCTATCGCTAAAGCGTTTTGTAAGAATATGTTATACAGTACACAATACATATACGTATACATTGTATATCTACAATACGTGATAAAGATTGCGATCGACAATATTTCAACTATTTTTTAGCAAGTGGAAACACAATCTGTGCGACGCAAGAAATGTTGACCCTCGGTTTCTCAAATATACTCGGAAGCTTTTTCTCGTCCATGCCAACTGCTGGAGCATTTACGAGAAGCGCTGTGATAAGTGCAAGCGGTGTACGGACCACCCTGGCTGGCCTATATGTCGGTAATACATAATATTTTCATTTTCTATATTAATCTGTGCCGACTGCCGCGACTTTCATCTTTCGCCAAGACGAGTATCGAAGCAACGAACGTTTCATTATTGCGATTCTTTAGTTTATTATCTTTACCGTTGCGTCGCGCGTCGATACGGCCAACCCAATTGTATCGTGATTTATTTTCAATAAATGGCTCGAAATCAGACATCGAGACAGAGAAAACTTCCATTTAAGAGGATTCACTATTGCAGGAATTATGGCATTGTTAGCGCTAAGCTTCTTAACCCCGCACTTTTATTACATTCCACGAGCCACGCTTGCAGCGGTATTGATAACAGCAGTGGCATTCATCATAGATGCGAAGATCGTAAAGCTGCTTTGGAAGGGAAGTAGTAAGTATACATATCGCAGTTATTTTCATATGTAACATTATGCAAACGCAACTTTTTTTCAATTAACTTATCAATAGGTATTTTATATGTATTTCGATGCTTCCAATTCCATGGACAAACTAAGAATAATCTAAGAATATTCTGGTATCTGCATGTATTCGTTTTTTATTGCAGGAAGGGATGCCGTTGCAGCGGTAGTTACATTCTTTGTTTGCACTATTTGCGGAGTTGAAATAGGACTTTTAATTGGCGCCGCATTTAATTTAATTTACCTGATTCGACCGTCTGCTAGGCCACAGATCGAGGTCATCGAATGCAAGGTAAAAGGTCTAGATAGAGTTCTATACATATATGTACATGTCTATATGTGTGTAATACTATATTTAATCGATATAGTATAATACTATTCGTTTATCAAATGCAACAGACTTTATGTTTCTTCGTACAATATATACATATATAACTATGTACAGACATACAGGGAGGTCCGTTTAAATAAGGACACCTAAGTCCTAAATACGTTATCGCAAGGTAGTATTTATAGGTGTCCTTATATTTAAATGGACCTCCCTCTATACATAATACATGTGTATTAATTTTAGATAATAGGTATATTTTCGTTCGTATAATATATGCATAGACATTTTATACTATTTCATAAATTCCTTTAGTCACAGTCTGGAAAGAAATATGCGATGCTTCGACCCGATGGCGCTATCCTTTATCCTGCGGTTAATTACTTTTGTAATAAAGCCAATGAAATTATTCGGCAATACGAGCAGCACAACATACCTTTCGTTATGAATTGTGAGAAGGTTCGATACATGGACTATACCTCTGTCAAGGTATACTGTTTGCGTTGCTATATATGTATACTAGCCAGCGTTTCTCTTGCAAATAACAAATATTGCTCAAAAATCAGAAAGGAAGAAATAATTGTTTATACGTCTTTTAAAATATGTGCTGCGTACACTGTACATATATATGTATATTTTTAGGGCATTGAAATATTATCAAAGAACGCGAATGCAAAGAAAAGAAGCCTATGGTTTACGAACATACACCCAGAGACGTATGAAATTATTCAAAATCTTGCAAACATTAAACATTTCCATTTCATCGACGAGGAGGAGAAAGTTTCTGACATGTTTTATGGTACGTTCTCGCACTCATCTTCATCGATATCGTTAAAAATATGTATATTGCTCGCAGCGAATTATTACGACGATATGCTTATGTGTCAAGTTAAATACAATGTACGAGATTTTTCTTATTATAGACGATCTTCCAACGAACAATATGGACGAAGAAAAAGAGAAGCTGTTAGAAATAAGTCCATTAACAAGCACAACTTTCGCGAATATTAACGATAGTAAAATAAGGTGTTCGGAAACAATTGAAAAGACTGAAGTAGCAATAACAAAGTCTGAAGATAGTGGTCAAGACATATAGTTCCAACTGCCGCAACGTCATCAACAATGTGAAAAACTGAATAATATTCATGTGGAACAAACAAAGAAATATTATCTATGAAAAAAATTATTTAATTGACAATAAAATATATATTCTGAAAATTTTTAATGTGCCCTTTATTATATGCAATATTACGCACAACCCGATAATATAATATAGGGTTTCAAATGAATAACTTCAATGTAAAAATGTTCAATTACGCAGTTTTACATATGCATATGTAATGTAGAAACAGAGCTCTCTGGTAGAAAGACGAGATTCGATTCCGATCCGCGTCACGGCATGCGGCACCGACGAGATATTGTTTTTTGTTTAAGCAAATGATTCTTGCCGCTTTTCCCGTAAAAAAAGTGCCACCAAGATCCGCTAGATGGCGCGTTCAGCCACGCAACAAGCTTCGATACTTTGCCGTTAGGATCGCTAGTGTCGCCGCTTCGGTTGCTGTGTCGGTAACATTTGGCATCAAGTTTGAGCTTTTTGCCGCTAGCAATTGGCGCTGCACAGCGTACTGTCGTCTGCAAGTGTCGGTATACTGTCGGTAGTCGGTGCCGCGACTGGCTGGACTGGCCGCACTGGGCCACCGACGAGATACTATTAAAGACTGCCAGCCCCTGTGTTATTCAGCGGGACCGGTAAGTGGGCGCGAGTGGGCGCGGGGATAACGTGAAAGTTACAGTGATCTGATATACCACAGCGGTAAAAGTTCCACAATCGTCGAGATATTCGTCAAGTTGAAGAAGAATGATATAGTAGAATGCTGACATTACCTATTCTGTAATTGCCTTATAATACTATATATAATTCACTTATTGCATTCTTATTTTCCTTATTATCACCATTGTAATAATTGTTTACAATATAATCGATAGTTTATAGATGTAGGAAAAATGGAAGTAATTACTACGTAATATTCTACAAATGTATTGGAATTTAAAAGTAATTTGAACATTATTGCGTTATATATAAAATAATGATTCTTAAAAAATATTTTGTTATGTTGTGTAATGACAAAATTCAATCGTTCTTATTAAGATCCTTAGTAGGAAACAGAAAATTAATTTTTTTACTTATTTATCCCATACTTGTAATGCTCGACAGCATTATTGACTGCAATTATTAAAGTAGAGGTAGTAACAAGATAAAAGTATTAACTAATTAAACTAATTTTCGACGGCTCCTATCCATACAATGTTATTTAGAGGCAGTATTTCGTACGAAGATATCTAAAAAAATAATTCTATTTGACTCTATACGAATATTTCTTGCACCATATATGACGCTATTTAAAAAGTGCTTGTAACATTATTTTATTTCATTCTGAACTAAACCACTTCCTGAAACATGATTCATTTATGAGTACATTGTGCGACGAGGCGAAGATCTAGCAGACGAAGTCGAAGTCGAAATCTTAAAAGAATAAGGACTCTCCGAGTCTCTTTTTTTCCCGACGCTGTCCTTCATTGTGTCCGAAACTTGCGTCGCTCATTGCATAAGCAAATATCATCGGAATTATATAATTTTGGTATCATTTTCATAAAAAGAAACAAAATTCACCAAATATGTTAAGGAAAATCCTATAAAAAAGTAATGATAAATAATTAAGCTTTGTTGTTTGATTAGTAGTCTCACACCGATATACCCGATCCGACCCGTATCATGTTACAATGTTTCACTCCACTCCACGGCGACCAAAGCCCCCGAGCTTCACTTCCCTTTTCTCCGTTCGTCATCATAGAATAGTGTTTCCTGAAAATTGAATGTCTCTGGCCAGACTCGAGTTTTCGACATTTATAGCAAGCTTGCTATAATCTTATCTTATATGTCAAAATTCAGTTTTCTATTTAAAATATTTTGTTGTTAAAACTCATTAATAGTTTTAAATAGTACTTGAATATATTTAAAATGATATTGGAATATTGGAATATTACAATTTGGAATGAAGGGCCTAGCCGGACGAGATAGTCCTTCGAATTATTTAAACAGCCGTTGTGCCATTCAATTTTCGGTCCATTTTCCCCATTTACTTGCATTAATTTAATCATATAATTGCATTTAATTGAAATTGATATTTGAGATTTTTCCCGATTTTTTGGTTCAAAATGTTAATTACACAAAGTGAAAAACACGCAAAAATTCGACAAATGCAGGTTTTTTAGAGAAATTTTTAGACTATCAACATATGTACGAGAACTTTTTTTACGACAGCTCGTAAACGACAAAGAGGGACTGAGGTACGAGGCAGCCGACACAGTTCAAAAGGCTGCGTACCGATTACACCAATGCACATAGGAAAGTTTTTTATTTTTCAATCTTTTTTACGGAATTACCAACGTATTTGTGAGATCCTTCTAATTAAAATGAGCCTAAATACGGCATAATTTGAGCCATATTTACTTATTTAAAGTGTGATAATAATGACCTAATATAGGTTATTATAATATAGGTCATTTAATATAATATATTTATAATTATAAATAATTTAGGGATGTGCGGGCCGCTCGATGTTCGGGTTCGAGTCGAGTCGGCTCGGGTCGCAGAAAGTCCGGCGGCGGCCCTTCGATTCGACTTCGAATTCGTCGGGCGGGTACGAAAAGAATCGAACAAGTTCGGGCGGACGAGTTATTGCGTTATCCGAGATTCAAATACTCTGCGTTCTTATGACATAGATAATGGTAATAATGGTTTTCTTTCTTTACTTATAACGTGATTTTTAATATACTTGGTTTTTTTATAACTACATTAGGTATATTCGCCAAACGCGTGCCTGTTCTTTATTTGTATTAAAGCTTGAATAATGCACGTTTCATGTGAAAAACTTAAAAGACAATATTTCTAGCTTTTTAACGAATTTTCTCCGAATGAACTTAGATATGTATCGATAATATCATTAAAATGTCTTTACGGAAGGTATACAATACACCTAGAAGATTACAATATGGTAAAGTATGGCAATAATTAAAAACGAAATATAAATATAAACATTATACGTATTATATTTCGTGTTTATATTTTATTCTGTATTATCTATAGGCTCTATATAATTAACTTCCCGATTTTATAGGGAAGTTATTGTAATGACCCCGAAAATCGAAAATCGATTTTTTAGCAGATCTTCACGTTTCATGGTCATTGCAGTCATTTTAGACTATTTTCAGCAAAATGTTCGTATATGTGTGTGTGTGTGTGTGTGTGTGTGTGCGCGCGTATGGCCGTTTCTATGTAATCAAATTTTTCGTTAACGTTTTCAGAAAAAGTAACAACGCGATCAGGATGATGAATGATGCAATCGATATGCCCCGCTGTAACTTAGAGCTGATTAGATTTTGGTCCATTTTGGTCAAGTAGTTTTTTAGTTTTTTTAGTTTTTTCGAAAGAAGTTCATTCAACAATGCAATTTATACGAGAGAACGGAAAGTTTCCACCGAAGAAACAAACGTAATTACACAAAAAAATTTTTTTCGATTTCTTTAAAATTAAAAAAAAAAAAATTTTTTTTAATTTTTTTTTGTACCTTACGATGATGTTTCCGCTTACAATAATCGAAAATTATCCCAATGCAAGAGTGAGTTAATCATCTCTACAGGCGAGAATACATTTTCAAAGAATATCGATGAAAGTACAAAAAAAATTTATATTACAATCTTTAAAAAAACAATCAGTTCAAAACGAATTATTAACTGAGATTAAATTGAAAATTAATATAAACTATATGATAATTATTAATAACATTGATGTTGAAAACGGATTGATTAATGGAGCACACATGCGGAATATTAAAATTTATTACTTTTCAAGAAAATACTAAAATTCCGTCTATATTGTGGTTAGATTTTCAATTGGCCAGAGTAGGAGTGAAAGTAAGAACTCGTTATCGTGATTATATGAAAAATGCACAAATATTGATCAAAATTTTACACCAATAATAAAAATATCGAATCAAGTAAATATGTCGAGTGAGGAAAAATATCAAATCACACGTAGTCAATTTCCAGTGGTTCCTGCTGAAGCGATTACGATTCATAAAAGTCAGGGACAAACATACGAGAAAGTATGTTTGGATTTTAAAAAATCAGAAAGGCGAACTTTACAAATATTGTATGTAGCACTGAGCAGAGTTTCAAAATTGAGCGCAGTTTATATATTTTGGGACAATTTAAATTAACAGTATCGAAGAAAACCAAGATCACTACTGCAAACCCGGATAATGAGGAGTTGTATCGTTTGCGAAAAACTAATTAAGACAATTTATTTTGCAACATTAGTATGCTATAACAAGGAACCAAGCGAGCAACGAGCATACGATGCTGGTTTAATGTGACGCCATATAACAAACATTTTGATAAGTAGAAAACTATTGAATTTCCCTGAAAACGTATAATTTTCTTAAAACGTACACTTAATAATGATAATAATATACTGCAACTAACGAATCGGGAAGTTCTTTGTGTGGCTCGTGGAGAGTCACACACCAAATAAAAAAAAACATTAATAGCTATAGGTACTACTAGCCATGCGTACCACTAACCCTTTCGCAGGAGCAGTCCTATCCGCGAGCGAGCAAAAACAACCCTACTCGCGAGCGAGCGAAGCGAGCGAGCAACAATAACCCTCTAGTTTTTTATTTTATATGATTTTATTTTAAGTTAATTTCTATTTTATTTTATATTGTATACTATATATTATCTTTTAAGAATTTGTGTAAGATTAATGATAGTTAAGTAGGTTACTTAACAGTTAATAAAAACATCACCCACTGAAAAGTTATCATAACTTATTACATACCACGTTGTAAATATTTTCTTATAATTTTTTCACGTGAAACGTGCATTATTTCAAATTTTAATACAAATAACGATCATGCACATGTCTGCCGAATATACCTAATGTACTTATATAAAAATCACATTATGGACAAGTTATGAAAGAAATACGTACCATTATTATTATTATCTATTTCATAAGAACGCACAGTTGATTCTCGGGTATCGCGATAACTCGTTCGCGCGATCTTGTTCTATTGTTTTAGAAGCCGCCCGACAAAAGTGAGTCATGAGTACACTGCGGATCTTTATGCAAAATAAAAAATGCTTGCATTGATTGCACGGCACATGAGCCAAATATAAATTGTATTCTTCTTTTAATTATCCTATTAAGCTGAAACTAATACGTTGATGTCCTTAAATATTTTTAACATGTCCACTGCTTTAAATTGAACGTGTACATTTTTGTCATACATGCATAAAATCCGCAGTCTAGTCATAAGCTTCCCGATGTGTCTGATGTATCGCGTACCCGACTCGAGCCCGATAGGCGAAAAACCAAAACAAGGTAATAAAAGTAGTGGTTTTTTCCCCCTCCCCAAGTTAGCACAGAGTCCTCGAGGTCGAAAACTGAGATTCGACACCCCAGAGTACCCCTAAATGACGTGACAAAATTTCATTAAGTTCGGAATACTTTCCAGGTAGACGCCTTTTTTCGACCTGCCGACTGAAAATGAAAAATTGAATAACTCCAAGAAAAATGGAAAACTTAATGACTCCGAGAAAAATAAAGAACTTACTGACTCTGAGGAAAATGAAAACTTTAATAACTCTCAGTTAATAAGCTGTCTTCAATGCCTCTTAAAAATGCAATTAATCGCATGTAGGGATTGATCAGGTGTTTCTCTCTCTATATTAAAAAATATTTAAAAATCCTTTGACAAATCTGTTTTGTGGCGTCAGGATACTGCTGTCGATATTCCATCACAGTTTGTATAGTATATATTATTTCTCCACTTTGTTTCTATATAAAATTTTAATATGATCCTCCATTAGTTTAACGCCCCGTTCAGCGGTATCATTGACCACCTTCAGTCTATGTTTCAGTCAGTCTACTTATTATTCATAATAACTTCTTTTTCCGATATTTTAACTGTTTTTCTTTTGTAGATTGGAGCGTATTAATGAATTTAGTTAAGGTAGTAGAGAGACTTCCAGGATTGCAAGATATTCATTTACTCATTTCTCGATAATACAAACACGGGGTTTTTCACTAGTCAAAAACGCTAGATAAAACATCGATCTAGGGCGCTATCTGCCTCAAAAGTCCTATTTTTTCGATTACGAGGCGTAATTTTCATTATTCGGCAGCATGTAGCTATGAAAATAGCTATATGCGCAGTTGTATGCTTCCGAATAATGCAAATTACGCCCCTTAATATCTCTGTCAGTTATGTATATATAAAGAAACTCTTCAAACAAAAGTTGTAGTATATAAGGAGGTGGATATAGTATCAGAGAAAAAATTTTTTTTCAAAGTAATTATTTCAAGTTTTCAAAGTCACGGATGTTTTTTCTATCAACAACTGTTTATGCTACATACGGATTCTTAAAGAGAAAAAAGACAAATTCAACGATATATCATAACGTCTATTTATGTAAAGATTTAAAAAATTCAAAATTTTCAAATTTGCTGCGCCTCATTTTCCCATGATCCAATCGGCCCCAAAATTTTTCCAGATCATTTTCTCAACATTTGTTACAATTCTGGTTTACGGGACAAAAAAATTTCATGGTCGAAAAATAAGGTCCACCCTAATGTCCATATACGTAAATTACGAGAAGCAGTAAAGGGTGCTTAACGTCGAAGAAGAAAATCCTGGTAATTAAAACTTAATATGTACTACATTCTACGTTATTAGAATAATTGTAGTTTAATTATGATACATTTTATATCAACATTTTTTATTTACACTTAGAAACGCACTGTCTCGGAAGGAAATGGACATTCGAGAGAAGCAATAAAATTAGAGCATCATCGCGAAAAAAGATGAGTTTGCAATAACCTCAATATTTTATGAAATTCTATTATAATTATAGTTATGACTGTGTTTTTTTATTATAGGAAGACAGAAGATCAAATAAACTTGTGTATGCTAGTATAAAATCAATTTATATATATTATACAATTTATTTTATTATTTGTTTGACAACTAATAAATCTACAAATTGTTTCATAAACTAAAAAATACTTCCTGCATTTTCGTATTCTCCAATCAGTCCAAATAAATACCATCAACCTGTTCTCGATCATATACCAATTTTTATTAATGCAATTATGACAGTAACAAAAGGTTTCTATTTAAAATGAATACATATTTTGAACATAGTTTTAACATTTTTAATTTTTTGGAAGGTTAAAAAATGTAATTAAAAAAGTAATGAAAAATAAAAATTAAAAAAATATCCTCGCTGCACGGGGACCCGAAGGCTAGCTCCAGATTGCGATTCATACGCTCGACGGCTCGACAGTCGAATTTCAGTTTCGTTTCCGTAAGCCGTAAAGCATGGCAACATGGCAAGTTCTAAAAATAGATTGTGGCTCGCACAAGCAGCGCACACGGATATAGTAAAGGTACGCTGGTGAGTGTAGCGCGCGGGCGCGTTGCTAACACGATACCAATACAGTGTCTTCTGCACCGACGAAATTCCGTCGTTGGCCTCCTGTTTCTCACTCCAGTCAGAATATATCCTAGAGGGCGTAAGAGAACACCGAAAAATTCGAGTCCCGCCAACTCCCGTAAGCAGTGATGCCAGAATCGGGGACGCGAGGACGCTTCCCCTCCAGCACAGGTTCCCCCTCTCTGACGGACCGTCCTCGCCGTAGCTTCTGCTGCGCACGTGCTACACACGAACGTACTTCTACTCTGCCCGTGTGAGTGCATGCTCGATTGCACGCGCGCTACACACAAGCGTACCTCTACCATGTCCGTGTGACTACCTGCTCGACCGAACGCGTCGGCGACGCGTTCCTTCGATTTTCACCAATTTTCATGTTGCCGAAGTTTCGGAAGCACGAGTCGGAAAGTCGGGATCTGGAGACGGCGCGCATTTGAATCCCGGGACGGCGCGGCGCGGCGCGGTGCACATTTTGCTATAACTTTTGATCTAAAAAAGATATCGAAGCGAAATTTGGACTAAATTTTTTTTTAAAAAACCGGGTTTAATGGTTCATCCTAAAATATGTTTTGTATTTCTTAAAAAATTTTTCTCGTTGATCTTTAAAGTTAAGGTAGTCCAGAAGGCCCCCAACACAAATTGATTTTTAGTCGAACCATGCTCAATAAACAATTACGAAAAAATTTATAAATATTCCACTTAATAGCACACATGATTGAGATTTTTTTCAGATTTTTCAGATTATGCAGACATGTTTAAAAAAATTGAAAATCTCGAAACATTCGAAGAAAATGCATATTTCGTATTGAACTTTTCGAGATACCAGTTTTATAAAAATTCATTAGTCCGATATTATTGAAACAATTGTCTTTAATTTTTCTCAGAATTTTTTATAAATTGTATCGTTAAAAAATCAAAATCAATTTTTTCGATACTTCTTTGTTGATGTATTATGTAATACTGAATATTTTTATAATCAGAAAAATAATGTACAGACTTGATAATGCAATATAAAATATTTTATTTACGTTATATTTCAATATACATATGTGCATCACTCCTAACAATTTTGGTAATCACATAATTATTGTAACGACATTTTACATATATCAGGTCGTTAAGTATGAAACTAGACAAATAAAACACAAATTTCAAACACATTTGTCGATGACAGACATTTATCCCTTATGTCGGGAAAGCATTTATATGAAAATTCATCGCCCTCGCAAAGTTATAATCAATTAACTTTGCACTCGTTTTCGAACTAGTGAGGTCGTGTTTTCTTCGTTAATCGTTCGATAGTTTAGTTCATATAGTAAACAGCCAACAGTATGGATGAAGAGAGTGGAAGAGATGAGAGAAAGGATGAGCAGCGGAACCGGGGGTCCAGAGTGTGTGAATGAGTGAAGAAGAATGTGTGAGGAATGAGTGAACGGTGTGCTCTCTCTCTCTCGTGTTTAAGTGTAAATTTAAGTTAAGAATGAAGCGATAAGGAAGGTGAAGTTTGTAAGCCGAGCGGAGGTCCGTGTTTATACCCCGAAATGGGAAATAAAATACTATTATTATTATTATTATTATTATAGTAAACAGCCTACAGTTTCTTTGTCGCGTTTTTAATACTTTTTAATGGGTTTTTAACATTTTTTTATCTTATTAGGAATTTATTTTAGTGAGTGACCATATTCATCGATAAAAAAGGATAAGTATACGTTACTATTTATATTGAGTCCTACAAGATTGCAATTAGAATTACGATTTTAATTATGTCTACTTTTTCTTTGAATATAGCAACGCGTGGGTGTCAGCGGTAATGAAATAGCAGATTCAAGAATGACTTCAAAGAAAAGCGAAGTGTATCGTTACATTAATATTTCATTCTGTAAGTACTTTGTACTTATAACTTTAACTATGTGTTTTTTTTATGTTGTAGAAAGACAGAGGACCATTTAAAATCGCGGTAACGTAAAATCAATATTAGCAGATTCAAGAATTACTTCAAAGAAAAGAGAAATGTATCGTTACATTAATATTTCATTCTGTAAGTACTTTGTAATTATACCTTTGACTATGTGTTTTTTTATGTTGTAGAAAGGCAGAGGACCATTTAAAATCGCGGTAACGTAAAATCAATATTAGCAGATTCAAGAATGACTTGAAAGAAAAAAGATAAGTGTATGATTACATTAATATTTCATTCTGTACTTTGTATAATTATAACTTTAACTATGTGTTTTTTATGCTATAGAAAGGCAGAGGCCCATTCAAAATCGCGTGTGTGTCAGCTGGAGTGGACTTTCTGGACAACGTAAAATCAATATCAAAAAGATAAGTATGAACTATACTATAAAGTTATACATTAATATTTTATTCTATACTTTGCAATCATGACTTTAACTAATTTTTTTTTTTTTTGTTATGTTACAGAAAGGCAGGGACCATTTAAAATCGATTTTCGTAACCGGAGATGTATGAAACTTGACAAATGTGTTTGAAATTTGTGTTTTATTTGTCTAGTTTCATACTTAACGACCTGATATATGTAAAATGTCGTTACAATAATTATGTGATTACCAAAATTGTTAGGAGTGATGCACATATGTATATTGAAATATAACGTAAATAAAATATTTTATATTGCATTATCAAGTCTGTACATTATTTTTCTGATTATAAAAATATTCAGTATTACATAATACATCAACAAAGAAGTATCGAAAAAATTGATTTTGATTTTTTAACGATACAATTTATAAAAAATTCTGAGAAAAATTAAGGACAATTGTTTCAATAATATCGGACTAATGAATTTTTATAAAACTGGTATCTCGAAAAGTTCAATACGAAATATGCATTTTCTTCGAATGTTTCGAGATTTTCAATTTTTTTAAACATGTCTGCATAATCTGAAAAATCTGAAAAAAATCTCAATCATGTGTGCTATTAAGTGGAATATTTATAAATTTTTTCGTAATTGTTTATTGAGCATGGTTCGACTAAAAATCAATTTGTGTTGGGGGCCTTCTGGACTACCTTAACTTTAAAGATCAACGAGAAAAGTTTTTTAAGAAATACAAAACATATTTTAGGATGAACCATTAAACCCGGTTTTTTAAAAAAAAATTTAGTCCAAATTTCGCTTCGATATCTTTTTTAGATCAAAAGTTATAGCAAAATGTGCACCGCGCCGCGCCGCGCCGTCCCGGGATTCAAATGCGCGCCGTCTCCAGATCCCGACTTTCCGACTCGTGCTTCCGAAACTTCGGCAACATGAAAATTGGTGAAAATCGAAGGAACGCGTCGCCGACGCGTTCGGTCGAGCAGGTAGTCACACGGACATGGTAGAGGTACGCTTGTGTGTAGCGCGCGTGCAATCGAGCATGCACTCACACGGGCAGAGTAGAAGTACGTTCGTGTGTAGCGCGTGCGCAGCAGAAGCTACGGCGAGGACGGTCCGTCAGAGAGGGGGAACCTGTGCTGGAGGGGAAGCGTCCTCGCGTCCCCGATTCTGGCATCACTGGTCGTCGGTCGTGCGCAGTGCGGCCCAGTCACCGACGAGATACTGTTAAAGACTGCCAGCCTTACGGGCAGTGATGCCAGAATCGGGGACGCGAGGACGCTTCCCCTCCAGCACAGGTTCCCCCTCTCTGACGGACCGTCCTCGCCGTAGCTTCTGCTGCGCACGCGCTACACACGAACGTACTTCTACTCTGCCCGTGTGAGTGCATGCTCGATTGCACGCGCGCTACACACAAGCGTACCTCTACCATGTCCGTGTGACTACCTGCTCGACCGAACGCGTCGGCGACGCGTTCCTTCGATTTTCACCAATTTTCATGTTGCCGAAGTTTCGGAAGCACGAGTCGGAAAGTCGGGATCTGGAGACGGCGCGCATTTGAATCCCGGGACGGCGCGGCGCGGCGCGGTGCACATTTTGCTATAACTTTTGATCTAAAAAAGATATCGAAGCGAAATTTGGACTAAATTTTTTTTTAAAAAACCGGGTTTAATGGTTCATCCTAAAATATGTTTTGTATTTCTTAAAAAACTTTTCTCGTTGATCTTTAAAGTTAAGGTAGTCCAGAAGGCCCCCAACACAAATTGATTTTTAGTCGAACCATGCTCAATAAACAATTACGAAAAAATTTATAAATATTCCACTTAATAGCACACATGATTGAGATTTTTTTCAGATTTTTCAGATTATGCAGACATGTTTAAAAAAATTGAAAATCTCGAAACATTCGAAGAAAATGCATATTTCGTATTGAACTTTTCGAGATACCAGTTTTATAAAAATTCATTAGTCCGATATTATTGAAACAATTGTCCTTAATTTTTCTCAGAATTTTTTATAAATTGTATCGTTAAAAAATCAAAATCAATTTTTTCGATACTTCTTTGTTGATGTATTATGTAATACTGAATATTTTTATAATCAGAAAAATAATGTACAGACTTGATAATGCAATATAAAATATTTTATTTACGTTATATTTCAATATACATATGTGCATCACTCCTAACAATTTTGGTAATCACATAATTATTGTAACGACATTTTACATATATCAGGTCGTTAAGTATGAAACTAGACAAATAAAACACAAATTTCAAACACATTTGTCAAGTTTCATACATCTCCGGTTACGAAAATCGATTTTAAATGGTCCCTGCCTTTCTGTAACATAACAAAAAAAAAAAAAATTAGTTAAAGTCATGATTGCAAAGTATAGAATAAAATATTAATGTATAACTTTATAGTATAGTTCATACTTATCTTTTTGATATTGATTTTACGTTGTCCAGAAAGTCCACTCCAGCTGACACACACGCGATTTTGAATGGGCCTCTGCCTTTCTATAGCATAAAAAACACATAGTTAAAGTTATAATTATACAAAGTACAGAATGAAATATTAATGTAATCATACACTTATCTTTTTTCTTTCAAGTCATTCTTGAATCTGCTAATATTGATTTTACGTTACCGCGATTTTAAATGGTCCTCTGCCTTTCTACAACATAAAAAAACACATAGTCAAAGGTATAATTACAAAGTACTTACAGAATGAAATATTAATGTAACGATACATTTCTCTTTTCTTTGAAGTAATTCTTGAATCTGCTAATATTGATTTTACGTTACCGCGATTTTAAATGGTCCTCTGTCTTTCTACAACATAAAAAAAACACATAGTTAAAGTTATAAGTACAAAGTACTTACAGAATGAAATATTAATGTAACGATACACTTCGCTTTTCTTTGAAGTCATTCTTGAATCTGCTATTTCATTACCGCTGACACCCACGCGTTGCTATATTCAAAGAAAAAGTAGACATAATTAAAATCGTAATTCTAATTGCAATCTTGTAGGACTCAATATAAATAGTAACGTATACTTATCCTTTTTTATCGATGAATATGGTCACTCACTAAAATAAATTCCTAATAAGATAAAAAAATGTTAAAAACCCATTAAAAAGTATTAAAAACGCGACAAAGAAACTGTAGGCTGTTTACTATAATAATAATAATAATAATAATAGTATTTTATTTCCCATTTCGGGGTATAAACACGGACCTCCGCTCGGCTTACAAACTTCACCTTCCTTATCGCTTCATTCTTAACTTAAATTTACACTTAAACACGAGAGAGAGAGAGCACACCGTTCACTCATTCCTCACACATTCTTCTTCACTCATTCACACACTCTGGACCCCCGGTTCCGCTGCTCATCCTTTCTCTCATCTCTTCCACTCTCTTCATCCATACTGTTGGCTGTTTACTATATGAACTAAACTATCGAACGATTAACGAAGAAAACACGACCTCACTAGTTCGAAAACGAGTGCAAAGTTAATTGATTATAACTTTGCGAGGGCGATGAATTTTCATATAAATGCTTTCCCGACATAAGGGATAAATGTCTGTCATCGACAAATGTGTTTGAAATTTGTGTTTTATTTGTCTAGTTTCATACTTAACGACCTGATATATGTAAAATGTCGTTACAATAATTATGTGATTACCAAAATTGTTAGGAGTGATGCACATATGTATATTGAAATATAACGTAAATAAAATATTTTATATTGCATTATCAAGTCTGTACATTATTTTTCTGATTATAAAAATATTCAGTATTACATAATACATCAACAAAGAAGTATCGAAAAAATTGATTTTGATTTTTTAACGATACAATTTATAAAAAATTCTGAGAAAAATTAAAGACAATTGTTTCAATAATATCGGACTAATGAATTTTTATAAAACTGGTATCTCGAAAAGTTCAATACGAAATATGCATTTTCTTCGAATGTTTCGAGATTTTCAATTTTTTTAAACATGTCTGCATAATCTGAAAAATCTGAAAAAAATCTCAATCATGTGTGCTATTAAGTGGAATATTTATAAATTTTTTCGTAATTGTTTATTGAGCATGGTTCGACTAAAAATCAATTTGTGTTGGGGGCCTTCTGGACTACCTTAACTTTAAAGATCAACGAGAAAAATTTTTTAAGAAATACAAAACATATTTTAGGATGAACCATTAAACCCGGTTTTTTAAAAAAAAATTTAGTCCAAATTTCGCTTCGATATCTTTTTTAGATCAAAAGTTATAGCAAAATGTGCACCGCGCCGCGCCGCGCCGTCCCGGGATTCAAATGCGCGCCGTCTCCAGATCCCGACTTTCCGACTCGTGCTTCCGAAACTTCGGCAACATGAAAATTGGTGAAAATCGAAGGAACGCGTCGCCGACGCGTTCGGTCGAGCAGGTAGTCACACGGACATGGTAGAGGTACGCTTGTGTGTAGCGCGCGTGCAATCGAGCATGCACTCACACGGGCAGAGTAGAAGTACGTTCGTGTGTAGCACGTGCGCAGCAGAAGCTACGGCGAGGACGGTCCGTCAGAGAGGGGGAACCTGTGCTGGAGGGGAAGCGTCCTCGCGTCCCCGATTCTGGCATCACTGCCGACGACCACGACCGACGACCAAGACGACATATTGCGACTGATTGCGACCAATTGCGACTTGCGACAGTTGGCATTATTGGTTAGCATCAGTGCTCATCAGCACCGACGAGATACTGTTAAAGACTGCCAGCCCCTGTGTTATTCCGCGGGACCGGTAAGTGGGCGCGAGTGGGCGCGGGGATAACGGGAAAGTTACAGTGATCTGATATACCACAGCGGTAAAAGTTCCACAATCGACGAGATTTTCGTCAAGTTGAAGAAGAATGATATAGTAGAATGCTGACATTACCTATTCTGTAATTGCCTTATAATACTATATATAATTCTCTTATTGCATTCTTATTTTCCTTATTATCACCATTGTAATAATTGTTTACAATATAATCGATAGTTTATAGATGTAGGAAAAATGGAAGTAATTACTACGTAATATTCTACAAATGTATTGGAATTTAAAAGTAATTTGAACATTATTGCGTTATACATATATAAAATAATGATTCTTAAAAAATATTTTGTTATGTTGTGTAATGACAAAATTCAATCGTTCTTATTAAGATCCTTAGTACGAAACAGAAAATTAATTTTTTTACTTATTTATCCCATACTTGTAATGCTCGACAGCATTATTGACTGCAATTATTAAAGTAGAGGTAGTAACAAGATAAAAGTATTAACTAATTAAACTAATTTTCGACGGCTCCTATCCATACAATGTTATTTAAAGGCAGTATTTCGTACGAAGATATCTAAAAAAATAATTCTATTTGACTCTATACGAATATTTCTTGCACCATGACGCTATTTAAAAAGTGCGTGTAACATTATTTTATTTCATTCTGAACTGAACCACTTCCTGAAACATGATTCATTTATGAGTACATTGTGCGACGAGGCGAAGAGCTAGCAGACGAAGTCGAAGTCGAAATCTTAAAAGAATAAGGACTTTCCGCGTCTATTTTTTTCCCGACGCTGTCCTTCATTGTGTCCGAAACTTGCGTCGCTCATCGCATAAGCAAATATCATCGGAATTGTATAATTTTGGTATCATTTTCATAAAAAGAAACAAAATTCACCAAATATGTTAAGGAAAATCCTATAAAAAAGTAAGGATAAATAATTAAGCTTTGTTGTTTGATTAGTAGTCTCACACCGATATACCCCACCCGACCCGTATCATGTTACAATGTTTCACTCCATTCCACGGCGACCGAAGCCCTCGAGCTTCACTTCCCTTTTCTCCGTTCGTCATCATAGAATAGTGTTTCCTGAAAATTGAAAGTCTCATATCTGGCCAGACTCGAGTTTTCGACATTTATAGCAAGCTTGCTATAATCTTATCTTATATGTCAAAATTTAGTTTTCTATTTAAAATATTTTGTTGTTAAAACTCATTAATAGTTTTAAATAGTACTTGAATATATGTATTTAAAATGATATTGGAATATTGGAATATTACAATTTGGAATGAAGGGCCCAGCCGGACGAGGTAGTCCTTCGAATTATTTAAACAGCCGTTGTGCCATTCAATTTTCGGTCCATTTTCCCCATTTACTTGCATTAATTTAATCATATAATTGCATTTAATTGAAATTGATATTTGAGATTTTTTCCCGATTTTTTGGTTCAAAATGTTAATTACATAAAGTGAAAAACACGCAAAAATTCGACAAATGCAGGTTTTTTAGAGAAATTGAAAAATAGCATTGATCATATTTTTAGACTATCAACATATGTACCAGAACTTTTTTTACGACAGCTCGTAAACGACAAAGAGGGACTGAGGTACGAGGCAGCCGACACAGTTCAAAAGGCTCCGTACCGATTACATCAATGCACATAGGAAAGTTTTTTATTTTTCAATCTTTTTTACGGAATTACCAACGTATTTGTGAGATCCTTCTAATTAAAATGAGCCTAAATACGGCATAATTTGAGCCATATTTACTTATTTAAAGTGTGATAATAATTACCTAATATAGGTTATTATAATATAGGTCATTTAATATAATATATTTATAATTATAAATAATTTAGGGATGTGCGGGCCGCTCGATGTTCGGGTTCGAGTCGGGTCGGGTCGCAGAAAGTCCGGCGGCGGCCCTTCGATTCGACTTCGAATTCGTCGGGCGGGTACGAAAAGAATCGAACAAGTTCGGGCGGACGAGTTATTGCGTTATCCGAGATTCAAATACTCTGCGTTCTTATGACATAGATAATGGTAATAATGGTTTTCTTTCTTTACTTATAACGTGATTTTTAATATACTTGGTTTTTTTATAACTACATTAGGTATATTCGCCAAACGCGTGCCTGCTCTTTATTTGTATTAAAGCTTGAATAATGCACGTTTCATGTGAAAAACTTAAAAGACAATATTTCTAGCTTTTTAACGAATTTTCTCCGAATGAACTTAGATATGTATCGATAATATCATTAAAATATCCTTACGGAAGTTATACAATACACCTAGAAGATTACAATATGGTAAAGTATGGCAATAATTAAAACCGAAATATAAATATAAACATTATACGTATTATATTTCGTGTTTATATTTTATTCTGTATTATCTATAGGCTCTATATAATTAACTTCCCGATTTTATAGGGAAGTTATTGTAATGACCCCGAAAATCGAAAATCGATTTTTTAGCAGATCTTCACGTTTCATGGTCATTGCAGTCATTTTAGACTATTTTCAGCAAAATGTTCGTATATGTGTGTGTGTGTGTGTGTGTGCGCGCGTATGGCCGTTTCTATGTAATCAAATTTTTCGTTAACGTTTTCAGAAAAAGTAACAACGCGATCAGGATGATGAATGATGCAATCGATATGCCCCGCTGTAACTTAGAGCTGATTAGATTTTGGTCCATTTTGGTCAAGTAGTTTTTTTAGTTTTTTCGAAAGAAGTTCATTCAACAATGCAATTTATACGAGAGAACGGAAAGTTTCCACCGAAGAAACAAACGTAATTACACAAAAAAATTTTTTTCGATTTCTTTAAAATTTAAAAAAAAAAATTTTTTTTTAATTTTTTTTTGTACCTTACGATGATGTTTCCGCTTACAATAATCGAAAATTATCCCAATGCAAGAGTGAGTTAATCATCTCTACTCGCGAGAATACATTTTCAAAGAATATCGATGAAAGTACAAAAAAAAATTTATATTACAATCTTTAAAAAAACAATCAGTTCAAAACGAATTATTAATTGAGATTAAATTGAAAATTAATATAAACTATATGATAATTATTAATAACATTGATGTTGAAAACGGATTGATTAATGGAGCACACATGCGGAATATTAAAATTTATTACTTTTCAAGAAAATACTAAAATTCCGTCTATATTGTGGTTAGATTTTCAATTGGCCAGAGTAGGAGTGAAAGTAAGAACTCGTTATCGTGATTATATGAAAAATGCACAAATATTGATCAAAATTTTACACCAATAATAAAAATATCGAATCAAGTAAATATGTCGAGTGAGGAAAAATATCAAATCACACGTAGTCAATTTCCAGTGGTTCCTGCTGAAGCGATTACGATTCATAAAAGTCAGGGACAAACATACGAGAAAGTATGTTTGGATTTTAAAAAATCAGAAAGGCGAACTTTACAAATATTGTATGTAGCACTGAGCAGAGTTTCAAAATTGAGCGCAGTTTATATATTTTGGGACAATTTAAATTAACAGTATCGAAGAAAACCAAGATCACTACTGCAAACCCGGATAATGAGGAGTTGTATCGTTTACGAAAAACTAATTAAGACAATTTATTTTGCAACATTAGTATGCTATAACAAGGAACCAAGCGAGCAACGAGCATACGATGTTGGTTTAATGTGACGCCATATATGTAGCAAACATTTTGATAAGTAGAAAACTATTGAATTTCCCTGAAAACGTATAATCTTCTTAAAACGTACACTTAATAATGATAATAATATACTGCAACTAACGAATCGGGAAGTTCTTTGTGTGGCTCGTGGAGAGTCACACACCAAATAAAAAAAAAACATTAATAGCTATAGGTACTACTAGCCATGCGTACCACTAACCCTTTCGCAAGAGCAGTCCTATCCGCGAGCGAGCAAAGCGAGCGAGCAAAAACAACCCTACTCGCGAGCGAGCGAAGCGAGCGAGCAACAATAACCCTCTAGTTTTTTATTTTATATGATTTTATTTTAAGTTAATTTCTATTTTATTTTATATTGTATACTATATATTATCTTTTAAGAATTTGTGTAAGATTAATGATAGTTAAGTAGGTTACTTAACAGTTAATAAAAACATCACCCACTGAAAAGTTATCATAACTTATTACATACCACGTTATAAATATTTTCTTATAATTTTTTCACGTGAAACGTGCATTATTTCAAATTTTAATACAAATAACGATCATGCACATGTCTGCCGAATATACCTAATGTACTTATATAAAAATCACATTATGGACAAGTTATGAAAGAAATACGTACCATTATTATTATTATCTATTTCATAAGAACGCACAGTTGATTCTCGGGTATCGCGATAACTCGTTCGCGCGATCTTGTTCTATTGTTTTAGAAGCCGCCCGACAAAGGTGAGTCATGAGTACACTGCGGATCTTTATGCAAACTAAAAAATGTTTGCATTGATTGCACGGCACATGAGCCAAATATAAATTGTATTCTTCTTTTAATTATCCTATTAAGCTGAAACTAATACATTGATGTCCTTAAATATTTTTAACATGTCCACTGCTTTAAATTGAACGTGTACATTTTTGTCATACATGCATAAAATCCGCAGTCTAGTCATAAGCTTCCCGATGTGTCTGATGTATCGCGTACCCGACTCGAGCCCGATATGCGAAAAACCAAGACAAGGTAATAAAAGTAGTGGTTTTTCCCCCTCCCCAAGTTAGCACAGGGTCCTCGATGTCGAAAACTGAGATTCGACTCCCCAGAGTACCCCTAAATGACGTGTCAAAATTTCATTAAGTTCGGAATACTTTGCAGGTAGACGCCTTTTTTCGACCTGCCGACTGGACTATATGAAAAAACTTGACGACACTGAGGAAAATGAAAAATTGAATAACTCCAAGAAAAATGGAAAACTTAATGACTCCGAGAAAAATAAAGAACTTACTGACTCTGAGGAAATAGAAACCTTTGATAACTCTCAGTTAATAAGCTGTCTTCAATGCCTCTTAAAAATGCAATTAATCGCATGTAGCGATTGATCAGGTGTTTCTCTCTCTATATTAAAAAATATTTAAAAATCCTTTGACAAATCTGTTTTGTGGCGTCAGGATACTGCTGTCGATATTCCATCACAGTTTGTATAGTATATATTATTTCTCCACTTTGTTTCTATATAAAATTTTAATATGATCCTCCATTAGTTTAACGCCCCGTTCAGCGGTATCATTGACCACCTTCAGTCTATGTTTCAGTCAGTCTACTTATTATTCATAATAACTTCTTTTTCCGATATTTTAACTGTTTTTCTTTTGTAGATTGGAGCGTATTAATGAATTTAGTTAAGGTAGTAGAGAGACTTCCAGGATTGCAAGATATTCATTTACTCATTTCTCGATAATATAAACACGGGGTTTTTCACTAGTCAAAAACGCTAGATAAAACATCGATCTAGGGCGCTATCTGCCTCAAAAGTCCTATTTTTTCGATTACGAGGCGTAATTTTCATTATTCGGCAGCATGTAGCTATGAAAATAGCTATATGCGCAGTTGTATGCTTCCCAATAATGCAAATTACGCCCCTTAATATCTCTGTCAGTTATGTATATATAAAAAAACTCTTCAAATAAAAGTTGTAGTATATAAGGAGGTGGATATAGTATCAGAGAAAAAATTTTTTTTCAAAGTAATTATTTCAAGTTTTCAAAGTCACGGATGTTTTTTCTATCAACAACTGTTTATGCTACATACGGATTCTTAAAGAGAAAAAAGACAAATTCAACGATATATCATAACGTCTATGTATGTAAAGATTTAAAAAATTCAAAATTTTCAAATTTGCTGCGCCTCATTTTCCCATGATCCATTCGGCCCCAAAATTTTTCCAGATCATTTTCTCAACATTTGTTACAATTCTGGTTTACGGGACAAAAAAATTTCATGGTCGAAAAATAAGGTCCACCCTAATGTCCATATACGTAAATTACGAAAAGCAGTAAAGGGTGCTTAACGTCGAAGAAGAAAATCCTGGTAATTAAAACTTAATATGTACTACATTCTACGTTATTAGAATAATTGTAGTTTAATTATGATACATTTTATATCAACATTTTTTATTTACACTTAGAAACGCACTGTCTCGGAAGGAAATGGACATTCGAGAGAAGCAATAAAATTAGAGCATCATCGCAAAAAAAGATGAGTTTGCAATAACCTCAATATTTTATGAAATTCTATTATAATTATAGTTATGACTGTGTTTTTTTATTATAGGAAGACAGAAGATCAAATAAACTTGTGTATGCTAGTATAAAATCAATTTATATATATTATACAATTTATTTTATTATTTGTTTGACAACTAATAAATCTACAAATTGTTTCATAAACTAAAAAATACTTCCTGCATTTTCGTATTCTCCAATCAGTCCAAATAAATACCATCAACCTGTTCTCGATCATATACCAATTTTTATTAATGCAATTATGACAGTAACAAAACGTTTCTATTTAAAATGAATACATATTTTGAACATAGTTTTAACATTTTTAATTTTTTGGAAGGTTAAAAAATGTAATTAAAAAAGTAATGAAAAATAAAAATAAAAAAAAAATCCTCGCTGCACGGGGACCCGAAGGCTAGCTCCAGATTGCGATTCATACGCTCGACGGCTCGACAGTCGAATTTCAGTTTCGTTTCCGTAAGCCGTAAAGCATGGCAACATGGCAAGTTCTAAAAATAGATTGTGGCTCGCACAAGCAGCGCACACGGATATAGTAAAGGTACGCTGGTGAGTGTAGCGCGCGGGCGCGTTGCTAACACGATACCAATACAGTGTCTTCTGCACCGACGAAATGCCGTGGTTGGCCTCCTGTTTCTCACTCCAGTCAGAATATATCCTAGAGGGCGTAAGAGAACACCGAAAAATTCGAATCCCGCCAACTCCCGTAAGGCTGGCAGTCTTTAACAGTATCTCGTCGGTGTCATCAGTACCCTGATAGCACAACGGACTCCACGGGGAGTGACGAAAACGCGCATAGGTTGACTCCACCTGGAACAACCTGGAACCGTCTGGATGCAGCCCACGGGGAATGCAGCTTTCTGCAGTCCAGCTGGAACGCCACTCTATCCTGGATTCCGCTTCCCCGCAAGATGGCAGCACGGTCGCACTGATTAATGCTATACAGGGCAGCCTCGTCGGTAAGGGCAGATCGCACTAATGTGGCAGATGTCGATAAAGTAGATTTCTATTGTACAAATATGTAGCAGTTTCCCTTTTTACCGACAATACTGATTTTTGAATGAATATTCAGTCACATGCAAGGAGAGAAAACGAAAAAAAAATCTGTGCAAAATAAAAATTCTCTGCATCGATTGCAAGAGATGGAAGCTAAGATTAAAATGTCACCATGCAAAAAAAGACAAAGTGTCGTATAAGGGAGAAGAAAATTTACTTTTTCTTATTTTTTAATACACCGCAGGGAGTTGGTAAAGACACATGGACAATGACACAAGGAATATATATATATATATATATATATATAATAAATATTATAATTTTTTATTATTACTATGCTTTATTATTATTGGACGAACACCTAAATATCTCTTCAGGTTATTGTGATGCAAAAAATATTTGTTACGTAATGTGCACGGTGTGCCAGATATTTGGTCCATTGACACCATGCACATTACGTAACAAATATTTTTTGCATCACAATAACCTGAAGAGATATTTAGGTGTTCGAATTTAAACGGAACACCCTGTATATTGTGATTATTACACGTTGTTGCCTCTGCTTCCCAAAACTTGTGGCCCGTAGCACGTTCTGGCATAGGTGGGATACCTAAAAAATACAAAGAAAATCAGTAATGTACAATATATGCATGTGTGTTGAATGGCATAATTAGATATACGTACCACGTGAAAAATTAGAGGTCTTCCTCTTCCCCGGTTGCCGCAGCTTCCTTCTCCTCCTTCCCTGAATAGCACATTATATTTATCCTCCGTTCTGTAAATTAGATTTTTAATTACACAGTGAGTAAAGGTGAGTATTTAATCTTCTTCGCTTATTGCTAATCTCAACGAATTTTCTAATTTCTGGTGCTACAATTACAAAAGGTCTTCTGACGTTTTTCATCAACTAATATACCTAACTGATTCAAACATTGCAATGATATTCATAAAAAATCGATTAAAGTTGAACTACAAACAAAAGAATGTACTACCAGAAATAAAAAAATTCGATGATGAGAAGCAAGTGAAGAAGATTAAATAGGGATCCGGACATTTCGTCGAAGGACATTTCGTCGAAAATCGAATTCGGACATTTCGTCGAAGTCATTTCGTCGAATGGACATTTCGTCGAAAGGACAGTTGGTCGAATGGACATTTGGTCGAATGGACATTTCGTCGAAAGGACAGTTCGTCGAATGGACATTTCGTCGAAGTGACATTTCGTCGAAGGGACATTTCGTCGATGGGACATTTCGTCGAAGGGACATTTCTTGACCCAAGTTTTGGTTTTGGTTTTAGTTTTAGTTTTGGTTTTGGTTTTAGTTTTGGTTTTGGTTTTGGTTTTGGTTTTGGTTTTGATTTTGATTTTGGTTTTGGTTTTGGTTTGGTTTGGTTGTCAGGCTGGCCCTTTCCACCCCCCCCCTGTTTTCTCTCTGACACCACACACACACACCCAGTGCTTAACACGCACCCAGTATTTTTAAAAAGAAGGTTTCCGTTAAGAAATTAACATTTGCACCAATTTTCACTATCATATTTGTAATCAGCACGTGAAAATACGTAAGAATCTAGAGTATAATTTAGAAACAGTGGGTGCGTGTTAAGCACTGGGTGGGTGTGTGTGGTGTCAGAGAGAAAACACGGGGGGGGGGTGGAAAGGGCCAGCCTGACACCACACACACCCACCCAGTGCTTAACACGCACCCAGTGTTTTTAAAAAGAAGGTTTCGGTAATTATTTACAAAAGCACCACCCACTCCGATTTTGATAAAATTTATATATGATATAGATATGGACATTTTGAACAACTTTTTCCTTTTCCAATATAGGGGGGTTTGGGCAACCAAAACCAAAACCAAAAACAAAACAAAAAATTAAAACAAAAACTTGGGTCAAGAAAGTGGACGAAATGTATTTTCGACGAAATGTCTCTTCGACGAAATGTCCCATCGACGAAATGTCTCATCGACGAAATGTCACTTCGACGAATTATCCATTCGACGAACTGTCCTTTCGACGAAATGTCAATTCGACCAAATGTCCATTCGACCAACTGTCCTTTCGTCGAAATGTCCATTCGACCAAATGTCCATTCGACGAAATGTCTTCGACGAAATGTCTTTCGACGAAATGTCTTTCGACGAAGTGCCCTAGATCCGATTAAATATTATACTTGCCTTACTGAATTGGTTTAAGCCATCATTTTGCCGATTTAGAATATTGCTAAGCTAATTCTAATCTGAATGGGCCAAAGCTGAATTGTGTTGGATTTGTTTAAAGTGATAAATGATAATAATGATAATGAAAAGAGAGTGATAAAGTGATAAAGAAACAAACAATTTACTATTTTGGACTCTACATTGAAGTGAACATACTCGCCCCGTAGCACCTCATACGTGATGGCAAATGGCACTGTCGCGTGGTGTGCCGACAAGCGTTCTCACGCTTTTTCACGCGAAGATTCTGGGAGACATTTGAGCAAAATGAAACCGATCAACTAATATAAATATGTACAAATACCTTCCGTTCTTCCTTCCTTCCACGTAGTGCACGTAATCCAAGTAATCCACGTAATCACATAATCCAAGCAAGTCAATCTAATAAATAGTCAAATAGTCAAATGCCGCAACGCAGACCGCACCTGCGAATGTAACGTGTAACCACAGAGCGAAGCTATGTAAATATATCTGTGATTGTGTCAAGAAAAACGCTGCATGTCACAATTTCAAAAAATTTCAGTTTATGCATTTATTGAACTTTATAGTGTAGGATTAGGTATTTACCAGAAAAAACGTCACGAAAATCAATACAAAAGGCTCGAAAAAATAATACAATTTATAACCAATGTCCTTGTCAAAGCATTAGTGATCAAAACTTTAAACGACAATATCTCGAAAGTGAAAGTACAATGTGACATGCGGCGGCGTCCTCCTGACAACCACAGATATTACGACCGAGCTAAGCGAACGAGAACTTGAGAACTGTTGAGAGTTGAGAGAATAACTGAAAACTGCTGAAAACTGAACGGCAGTTTCCCCTTCCCTGACGTATCGTCGTATCCGTGAGCGGTGTCGACCGCGCTTGACCGTGTTGGTGCATGTTCGATTGCACGCGCGCTACACAACAAACGTACCTCTACCATGTCCGTGTGACTACCTGCTCGACCGAACGCGTCGGCGACGCGTTCCTTCGATTTTCACGTTGCCGAAGTTTCGGAAGCATGAGGCGAAAAGTCGGAATCTGGAGACGGCGCGCATTTGAATCTCGGGCACAGCACGCGGCGCGACGCACATTTTGCTATAACTTTTGATCTAAAAGAGATATCGAAGAGAAATTAGGCCTAATTTTTTTTTAAAAATCGGTTTTAACGATGTAAAAAGAAATATATTTTGTATTTTTTAAATAATGTTTTCGTTGATTCTTAAGGTATAGCCGGAAAAGATGGTCAGAAGTATCCAACCAAATTTGTTTTTAGTCACGTCATGTTCAACAGAAAATTATGAAAAAATTCATGAATATTCTACCGAATAGCATACACTACTGAGATTTTTTTCAAAATTTTTGGTTGCAAAATCGATTTTTAAACAAATCGGAAAACATAAAATTGCCGATTTTATGTATATACATACATCAAAGTCTTCAGTTGACCACATTTATATTGTTACGTTAGTTGTGTCTCATCCTGATTATTAATGTGTATTTTTTCAGATTTTTCGGATTACGGAAACATGTTTTAAAAAATTGAAAACCTCCAAAAATTCCAAGAAAATGCATGTTTTGTATTGAAGTGTTAGAGACTCCAGTTTTATAAGAATTCAGTACTTGGATATTATTGAAGCAACCGTTCTTAATTTTTTTATAATTTTTTAGAGGTTGGGTAGCCGTTAACAAAACAAGTACATATATACGGCTGGGAATCTTCTGGCCCCGAATCGAATCCCGCATCTATAATCGTTTTGTTCGGTAAATACTTATTGCTTCGAGTTTTAATGAAAAGTTTAACCAAAAACATTTTTTAATTGTCTACATTTATTTTCAACTTAAAGAATTGATGCAGTTCGCGCTGTTGACTTTCGCTGTCCACTTTCTGTAATTGAAAAAAAAGAAACACAATTTAAGTTATGATTGCGAAGTGCAGAATGGTTTCGAGGTATTCGAAAATACCGCTACAGGTGGTCCCCTGTGTATCTATATCTTCGAGTAACTAATTACAAATTATGTATCTATTATTCGTGATCCGAAATTTGTATCTAGGAGAAAAATTAAGGGCAGATTCGGAATCAGCGCAAAAAACTCTATAAGAATCATCCAACAGTAATTGTTGAAGAAATTTGGTGTTGCGGAGACTGTAAATCAAATGGGAAACTTTCTTCCAGCAGATCTATTAATGGGTCTATTAACTTTTTTCCGTGTAACATTTTGTTTATTGTCTCGTTTCTTTGTTATAATAAATGGAAGCTTATGTTAATTTGTTGTTCTTCATTCTTTAATAAGCCCCTTTTAATTTCCCATCAGTTTCAACTCCATAAAGTAATAGTTTTCTGTAAAATCCGTATCAATGCCTCCGGATCGGAAACTTTCTGCCAGGGGTTGTATTAATTCGAGTAAAAAAGTTATTTTTTAATGTTGGACTATATGGATTTGGACTTTTCGTGAGAAGTTGGAGAAATTAGTTTACTGCACGATGTGAAAAGATATGTAGTGGACATGGCGCGTTGGAAAGAGGGACTTTCCGGACGCATCCTTCTCAAGTGCGCGCTGTGGACGGTTGCGTTGAGGGTTCGGTCGTAAAAGTGACGATTACCAGAACCCTGACTCAACCGTTGCAATGTCCTTGGCAGCGACGACTTTGAATTGTTTTGGGGAAGGAAACTTTCTCCTTACTCTTGAGGAACGGAGAATTTCTCCCCTTATTTTAACGGTCTTTCTCACGTTGCTAATCCTCCCACCAAAAAGGATTTTTACCAGTGGAAAAAAAGCTTGTGGCACTCGTTGAGAACGCATCGCTCTAGAGTTGCCCGCACTACGTTAATTTATATCTCTGTACTTTGTTAGTACTCGATAGTCATTAACGTTTATAATCTAGTTTTCTCGTTATTGTTATTATTATTACATCTTGTTTTGTTTTGTTATTGTTACGTGTTATTGTTTTAATAAATATCTATATCGTTGTCTGTTAACCACGCGAAACATCATAGACACTGAATTACCCGTCATCCTAAAGATATTTTTCCAGAAATTGCAGTTGGCCGGAATTGTAGAGAAAATAGGTACTAAATGTTGCACTTCACAACTTTTTTATGTGGGGCCTATATTGAAAATTTAAAAGATAGTTATAATAATTAACCATTTGCAGCTGTTTTAATTTCGGAGCTGTTTTAACTCGAAAATGAAACATCTCGTTCTAGGTAGAATAATTTCGTTCTATACGATTCTTTTCATTTGATGGATATGAAATTGATCGTAATACCTCATACAATAATTAAAGGTTTAGTAATTGATTAGCTACCAACATGTTTAACAATGTAAACAATATTTTGCATAATGGGACAGCAATTTTTAGTGGTGATTTCGAGTCACCACTGGAGTGCTAAGGGTTAAAGATGGTAGAAATTGCAGGATATTACAACAATGACAAATATTATAAAGCAGATACGCTAACGTTACCGTTATCGCGTCAGAAGGAATAGCTGCAAGTACAATTGTATAGAGTATAGAATTTCGGGGAAAACTGGGAAGAGAGGCAGGGTTGCCGGAGGATTAATTATGGCGTGGAAGAACCGACGCGACGGTGCCCGTAAGGATAATTACGGTCGCTTAGAGTGGCCGGACTATGGCAGGGTAAGACGTGGTTTCCCTCGGGTCTCAATTATCCATCGGGCCTTAATTTGTCCAGGCTGTTTGTCTCTCGATCAAGCCGGTTGGTCGAGGTCCTGGTACTGTACTTTGGAAATGAAATGGATGATTATGTGAAAATTTGCTTGTCAAACGAACATTCCGGGAAAAGGTTCAGGTAATTTCGTGCAGAAAATCCAGAGTTGTTTTGGTAACTACCCAGGACTTATTGGCCTGAGTTTTTCGCGCTGATTCCGAATCTGTTTTCAATTTTTTTCCTATACGCACAGTTTTTCAGGACAAGGCTTTGAAAAAAAAACATATTTTTCAACTTCAAACAAATATTGTGATGTTATTATAAAAGATATAGAATTGTTCTTTCTGGCAAAAGATTCTGTAGACTTTCCCGAATACAGTGATATCCAATATTAATACATTATGATTGATTAAACGTGTTTAATCAATGATTAAATACGGAGAGATTTCGTCGCGTCGGCGCACAGTGGAAAATTTGGACCAGACTCGATTCAAAATCAAAGAACTTTCGATAGAAATGAGGTAGAGCGATGAAATTTTTTTAAAATGAAAGCTGAAACTTTGCAGAATATGGGAAAAATAGGGAAGTTATGGTACGAACGTTTTTTAACCGAGAAAATTCGTTAAACATGTAGAATTTAAAGAAATCGATTTTGCAATATCCTGAGGTCGTAGACAAATTTTGAGACCAGATTTGAAATCGGCGTGAAAAAATCTACGGGAAATGATATATAGCAAAAATTAAAAAAAAAATTTCCGCGCGTGGTATTGGAAAAACCACAATTTTCTCGAAATTGTGCAAGTTTAACGAATTTTCTCAACGTTAAAAAACGTTCTTACCATAATCTCCCTATTTTTCCCATATTCTGTAATGTTTCAGCTTTAATTTTTAAAAAATTTCATCGCTCTACCTTATTTCTATCAAAAGTTCTTCGATTTTGTCTCCGATTTGGACGAAAGGTCACACTGTGCGCCGTCTCCAGACTCTGACTTTTCGCCTCATGCTTTCGAAACTTCGGTAACGTGAAAACTCAGCCCGTCTGAGTGCCTGTTCAATTGCTTGCGCGCTACACACAAGCGTACCTCTACTCTGTCTGTGTGAACTACCTGCTCGACTGATCGACGCCGACGCGTTCCTTCGATTTTTACGTTGCCGAAGTTTCGGAAGCATGAGTCAGAAAGTCGGAATCTGGAGACGGCGCGCATTTGAATCCCGGCACAGCGAGCGACGCGGCGATAACAGAACATACGGACAATAGGACGTCCTTATATTCAATCTAATCCTCTTTGCTTATATTAGGGTATGTATTCGGATAATGGGGGTACGGATACGGGAGTCTCTACTGTATTCAAAGAACAAGTAGACATAATTGAAATCGTAATTCTAATTGCAATATTTTGTAGGACTCAATATAAATAGTACCGTATACTCATCTTTTTTTATCGATGAATATGATCACTAACTAAAATAAATTCCTAATAAGATAAAAAAATGTTAACAACCCATTAAAAAGTGTTAAAAACGCGACTGAACATGTTGGTGAAAGTCCCATTTGGGGGTGAACGGAACTTTTAAGCTAGTGCTTGAAGCGGGCCCTAGGATTCGGCAAGATCGCACATGTGGCGACCAGACCTTTGGGTTTCCCAGCCATCTGGAAACTATCGAAACGGTGTAGCTTCGAATAATTTTCTGCCAGGGCGGCGAAGACTTCGGTCACCGTAGCCAAGTGGTGCAATAAACACGGCCAGGTAACCCGACGCGCGTCGGCCAGCCAGACATATTGGCATGAAACCACTAACAAGTTAATTGCAGACCTTGTTTATTTTTCGTAATTGTTTCATGTAAATGACGCTAGCTGCTTCGTGTGGCGTTCTTCCGATTAAAAAAAGACTAATCTCAAGATAGAATTTGGACTGTGGATAGTGGATTTATTCAAAGTCTTCGAATAACGGCACAATCAATTTTCTACCGAAACCGAAATAATACCGGTATTCTTTCGGTTTTTCCAATGCTTAGGTTGTTCCAAATGAAATAGGAACTACAGGCCACTTAATGTTCCGTCGTAAAACCCTCCGCGCGAAGGAACAAGCGCGAGTCCGAATTCACAGGCGAGGCCGTCATAAAACATTCAGCTAAAGACCTTCCAGATGTACCTCCCAACAAAGTGATTTTTAGCCAGCCGAAAGAAGCACAGCCGATGTAGCCAGATGTATTTGGACCTTTTATACCGTTAATGTACTAAACTTTATACCGTAGCTACCTGCAACCGAACATACTCCTTGGTTTCAAATCCTTGCTTTAGTTTATTAAAAGGAAGTAGACTCGTTTTCAGGATTGCAAGGGTGCGGGATTCGCCTCTTATTCTCATCTCTCGATAATAATACAAACACGGGGTTTTTCACTAGTCAAAAACGCTAGATAAAAGAACGATCTAGAACACTATCTGCCTCAAAAGTTCTATTTTTTCGTTTACGAGGCGTAATTGGCATTATTCGGCAGCATGTAGCTATGAAAATAGCTTGTATGCTCCCGAATAATGCAAATTACGGTGACGACTAATGCAAATTTCGCCTCGTAAACGGAAAATAGGACCTTTGAGGGAGATGGGGCCCTAGATCGATCTTTTATCTAGCGTTTTTAACTAGTGAGAAACCCCGTGTTTGTATTATTATCGAGAGATGAGAAGAGGCGAATCCCGCATCCTTGCAATCCTGGAAAAAGGCTATACGGGAACTGCAATTACTCGAATTAATATTCGGACGTTCTAAAAAAGACGAGAACTCTTTTAATATTGTACTAAACGATTTGAACTTTTTTGGGGAGCTACAGCAATTAGTTTACTACAGGATGTGAAAAGAAATTTTTTCAAAAATTGCAATTGAACGGAATTGTATGAAAAAATACTAAGAGTTGCATTTTACAACTTTTTTATGTGGGCCCATATTGAAAAATTGAAAAATACGCTTTGTAGATCTGTGTCGACTAAACATATTTTGAAAATTTCGTCAAAATCGGTTGACGTTGCAATGAGCTACAAACGTTTAAAGATGGTAAAAATCGCAGATTTTCAGCCTACATCGAAGAATTCTTACATCTTTCAAGGCCTGTCGTTTTTTCCCGCATCAACCGATTTCGATGAAACTTTCACAGTGCACATTATTTCCGCAGGCCTACAAAACGTACTTTTTAAATTTTCAATATAGGCCCGCGCGAAAAAGTTGTAAAATGTAACTTTTAGTATTTTCTCTGCAATTCCGACCAAATGCATTTTTTGAAAAAATTTCTTTTCACATCCTGCAGTAAACTAATTGTTCCAGCTCCCCCAAAAAATTCAAATCGTATAGTACAATATTTAAAAAGTTATCATCTTCTTTAGATCGTCCGAATATTAATTCGTGTAACTGTACGTATTAGGGGATAATTAATGTATTACTAGTTTATTGATTTATGTGTAGGTTTACTCTTAATGTAACTGTAAAGAAAATTACGGCAAGGGGGGAAGAACGTAACATTCAATTTGTACATATAGTTTCCATCTCTCTTGCGATCGATGCAGACAATTTTTATTTTGCACAAAGATCCGCAGTCTAGGAAAAATAATATAGATATAATAGAAATAAATAAAATTTAATATTTTTTTATATCGGGTTTATTATTTCGTTTTCATTCAGAATCGGTATTTGGAATTGTCGGTAAAAAGGAAGACTGCTACATATTTGTACAATGTGTAGAAATTCATTTCACCGACATTACCAACATTACTGACATAACCTCACCGACGGTGCTGCCCTGTATAACGGCATCCGCCGTTCCACACAGACTCCACGAGCTGCCTTCCATCTGGAAGGAAGAAGCTGCCCTCTAGATGCTGTGACGGCGGACTTTGTACACCTGTAATCGTTTTCGGAAGCCCACTGGCATGCAACTCCACACTCTTTCCAGATGTACTCCACCTAGTGATGGGCGCAATCGACTAAAAACTATCGATTTAGTCGATATGTGCTATCAGGGTACATATATAACAATTGATAACAATATGCAATAAGGGAAAAACGATTATGGGGCTAGTCTACCCTCGATTTGTAACTAGAAAATTACTAGAATCTTACTAGATTTTGGGTCGAAAATATGGGTTTCGTACTAAACGTTGTTTGACCTTATTAGAACAAATTGTGGGCTGTGTGAGGGCTCATTCGAAAGAGGAACAATAGACGCAGCGCGCTTTTCTCACGAGGTTAACGAGATTATGTTAATAACTAATAATATGAGGGCCCAAAGTAGAGAAAAAATCTAGGAAAAAAATCCGCAGATTTCAATGCATTTTCTGTCTCTAAAAGACTTTTTTGACTTATGAGATGAGAAAAGCGCGCTGCGTTGAACCTTCCTCTTTAGAATGAGCCCTCACCCAGCTCAAAATATGCTCGTATAAGGTCAAACAACGTTTAGTTCCGAACCCATTTTTTCGACCCAAAATCTAGTAAGATTCTAGTAAATAGCAAATATCTAGCAAATAACTAGAATCTTACTAGAAAGAATGGGTTCGGAACTAAACGTTGTTTGACCTTATACGAGCATATTTTGAGCTGGGTGAGGGCTCATTCTAAAGAGGAAGGTTCAACGCAGCGCGCTTATCTCATCTCATAAGTCAAAAAAGTCTTTTAGAGACAGAAAATGCATTGAAATCTGCGGATTTTTTTCCTAGATTTTTTCTCTACTTTGGGCCCTCATATTATTAATTATTAACATAATCTCGTTAACCTCGTGAGAAAAGCGCGCTGCGTCTAACCTTCCTCTTTCGAATGAGCCCTCACACAGCCCACAATTTGTTCTAATAAGGTCAAACAACGTTTAGTACGAAACCCATATTTTCGACCCAAAATCTAGTAAGATTCTAGTAATTTTCTAGTTACAAATCGAGGGTAGACTACCCCCATAAGGGGGTAGTCCACCCTGGATTTGTAACTAGAAAATACCTAGAATATTACTAGATTTTGGGTCGAAAATATGGGTTTGCGGCCAGACGTTGATTGACCTTATTAGAACAAATTGTGGACTGTGTGAGGGCTCATTCGAAAGAGGAAGGTTAGACGCAGCGCGCTTTTCTCACGAGGTTAACGAGATTATGTTTATATCTAATAATATGATGGCCCAAAGTAGAGAAAAAATCTAGGAAAAAATCCCGCAGATTTCAATGCATTTTCTGTCTCTAATAGACTTTTTTGGCTTATGAGATGAGAAAGGCGCGCTGCGTTGAACCTTCCTCTTTCGAATGAGCCCTCACACAGCCCACAATTTGTTCTAATAGGGTCAATCAACGACTGGGCGCAGATCCATGTTTCGACCCATTTTTCTAGTAGGATTCTAGTTATTTGCTAGATATTTGCTATTTACTAGAATCTTACTAGAAAAATGGGTCGAAACATGGATCTGCGCCCAGACGTTGATTGACCCTATTAGAACAAATTGTGGGCTGTGTGAGGGCTCATTCGAAAGAGGAAGGTTCAACGCAGCGCGCCTTTCTCATCTCATAAGCCAGAAAAGTCTATTAGAGACAGAAAATGCATTGAAATCTGCGGGATTTTTTCCTAGATTTTTTCTCTACTTTGGGCCATCATATTATTAGATATAAACATAATCTCGTTAACCTCGTGAGAAAGGCGCGCTGCGTTGAACCTTCCTCTTTCGAATGAGCCCTCACACAGCCCACAATTTGTTCTAATAGGGTCAATCAACGTCTGGGCGCAGATCCATGTTTCGACCCATTTTTCTAGTAGGATTCTAGTTATTTGCTAGATATTTGCTATTTACTAGAATCTTACTAGAAAAATGGGTCGAAACATGGATCTGCGCCCAGACGTTGATTGACCCTATTAGAACAAATTGTGGGCTGTGTGAGGGCTCATTCGAAAGAGGAAGGTTCAACGCAGCGCGCCTTTCTCATCTCATAAGCCAAAAAAGTCTATTAGAGACAGAAAATGCATTGAAATCTGCGGGATTTTTTCCTAGATTTTTTCTCGACTTTGGGCCATCATATTATTAGATATAAACATAATCTCGTTAACCTCGTGAGAAAAGCGCGCTGCGTTGAACCTTCCTCTTTCGAATGAGCCCTCACACAGCCCACAATTTGTTCTAATAAGGTCAATCAACGTCTGGCCGCAAACCCATGTTTCGAGCCATTTTTCTAGTAATATTCTAGGTATTTTCTAGTTACAAATCGAGGGTAGACTAGCCCCTTAAGGGGGTAGTCTACCCTCGATTTGTAACTAGAAAATACCTAGGATATTACTAGATTTTGGGTCGAAAATATGGGTTTCGTACTAAACGTTGTTTGACCTTATTAGAACAAATTGTGGGCTGTGTGAGGGCTCATTCGAAAGAGGAAGGTTAGACGCAGCGCGCTTTTCTCACGAGGTTAACGAGATTATGTTAATAACTAATAATATGATGGCCCAAAGTAGAGAAAAAATCTAGGAAAAAATCCCGCAGATTTCAATGCATTTTCTGTCTCTAATAGACTTTTTTGACTTATGAGATGAGAAAAGCGCGCTGCGTTGAACCTTCCTCTTTCGAATGAGCCCTCACACAGCCCACAATTTGTTCTAATAGGGTCAATCAACGTCTGGGCGCAGATCCATGTTTCGACCCATTTTTCTAGTAGGATTCTAGTTATTTGCTAGATATTTGCTATTTACTAGAATCTTACTAGAAAAATGGGTCGAAACATGGATCTGCGCCCAGACGTTGATTGACCCTATTAGAACAAATTGTGGGCTGTGTGAGGGCTCATTCGAAAGAGGAAGGTTCAACGCAGGGGGCTCTGGTCATCCCATCAGCCAAAAAGACTTTTGGAGACAGAAAAATGCATTGAAATCTGCTGGTTTTTTTTCCTAGATGTTTACTCTACTTTGGACACTAATATTATTAGATATAAACATATTCTCGTTAACCTCATGACCAGAGCCCCCTGCGGTGAACCGTCCTCTTTCGAATGAGCCCTCACCCAGCCCAAAATTTGCTCAAATAAGGACACTAACTGAAAACCAGCAAACCCATATTTTCGACCCAAAATCTAGTAAGATTCTAGGTATTTTCTAGTTACAAATCGAGGGTAGACTACCCCCATAAGGGGGTAGTCTACCCTCGATTTGTAACTAGAAAGGAACTAGAATCTTACTAGAAAAATGGCTCGAAACATGGGTTTGCGCGCTGTCGGTTTTCGTCCTTATTTCAGAAAATTTTGGGCTGAGTGAGGGCTTATTCTAAAGAGGAAGGTTAAACACACTGCGCCCTGGTTACGAGGTTAACGAGATTATGTTTATAACTAATAATATGAGGGCCCAAAGTAGAGAAAAAATCTAGGAAAAAAAACCAGCACATTTCAATGCATTTTTCTGTCTCCGAAAGACTTTATGACTTATGAGATGACCAGGGCGCAGCGCGTTGAACCTTCCTCTTTAGAATGAGCCCTCACACAGCCCAAACTTTGCTCAAATAAGGACAAAAACCGACAGCGCGCAGACCCACTTTTTCGATCGAAAATCTGGTAAGATTCTAGTTATTTGCTAGATATTTGCTATTTACTAGGATCTCACTAGATTTTGGGTCCGAAAAAGTGGGTCTGCGCGCTGTCGGTTTTTGTCCTTATTTGAGCAAAGTTTGGGCTGTGTGAGGGCTCATTCTAAAGAGGAAGGTTCAACGCGCTGCGCCCTGGTCATCTCATAAGTCATAAAGTCTTTTGGAGACAGAAAAATGCATTGAAATCTGCTGGTTTTTTTTCCTAGATTTTTTCTCTACTTTGGACACTAATATTATTAGTTATAAACATAATCTCGTTAACCTCGTAACCAGGGCGCAGTGTGTTTAACCTTCCTCTTTAGAATAAGCCCTCACTCAGCCCAAAATTTTCTGAAATAAGGACGAAAACCGACAGCGCGCAAACCCATGTTTCGAGCCATTTTTCTAGTAAGATTCTAGTTCCTTTCTAGTTACAAACCTAAAATATTCCCTAGCTGACGGTACGATCAGGTCCGATTGTGTACGATTGTGTACGACAGCTGTGTACGATCAGAGATGGGATGAACTCGATGAACTGCTCATTCCGAATCACTTGTGATTCGATCACGTTCGTTCTAAATCACGGTGTTTTTTTACAGTGATTCGTGATTTTTCGTGATCGCTACTGATTGGTGGAGAGCATAGGAACATAACTGTTCTTGGTAACTCTATATAGAAGTCTATGTTCTCGGGACATTTTACATAACAAAAAATAAAAACAAAAATATAAGTTATATCGCATAAAGGCAAAAAGTATATTAAACAATGAAGAATATTGAATAAATTAATAATTAGTAATAACTGATGACTGTGAATTGTAAAAGAAAGTTCATTTAAGGAATGTTTTACATTGTGTGGTATATTGTATATATAAAAGATATACAAATGTATAAAAATTTAACACAAATATAGTACAGTTTAAATTGAAACAAAAATATAAAAAATTAGTAAATATATTTAGGGTTATATAAAAAAGTTAGGGTTAGGATCAAAGTCGTGATCGCGAAATAATCGAATTATCATATTGATTGCTGACCATTGCTGACGTTGCTGACCACTGCTGACATTGGCTGACATTTCCGTGCTCATCGATATTAGTGGATATTAGGTTAGTTTGCACACTTGATTTTCTTGATGGACGTTACGCTGATTCTCCTGACGTTCGTTTAAACGAATCGATACATTTGAAACAGGTATGGTTCTGACATTTATCGAAAGTTTCTCTTCGTGTTCTCATCTAGAATATCTTTGTTATCTGAAGGTTAGAAGTCGAATTTTACATTCGAGTACATGATTCACGGATCAACGTGAAGTGTCAATGTTATGCGCTTTACTTTCCTTTTTTAGTTTTGAAATATCTTGCGAGGAGGAGTCGATTACAATGGCAGAAGACTTTGGAAGAGAAACCCCGCCGATGTACACAGGAAACGAAGAAACAAAAACAGCTGGCCAGCCTCTCTCTGATTTTCTTTTGCAACTTGAAGATTATACTCCCACGGTAATAGAAAAGATGATTATAATCAATTCGTTTGTTCGTTAGGAATAGAAACACCCTGAACAATATGTGCCCGTTCTAGGTACCGGACGCTATCAGCGAACATTATTTACACACGGCTGGCTTCAACACCACAGACCCCAGAATGTAATATACGATTCATAAATATTGGAATTTGTTATTTAAATTGATTCGATAATAATAATAGTTTTATCGATTATAGAGTAAGACTGGTATCCTTGGCAGCGCAAAAATTCATCTCCGAAATAGCGAACGATGCTCTGCAGCATTGCAAGACCCGTGGAGCTAATCAGAACACAAAAACAAAAGGAAAGGATCGACGTTACACTCTGACCATGGAGGATCTCACACCGTCAGTCGCAGAATATGGCATTATAGTTAAAAAACCACACTATTTCGTTTGATTTTAGAGCTCTACATTCTTTATCTATACAAAGTTCGACGACCATGTCCGTCTAATCGATACAGCTTAAAGTTTGTGATAGGCTCGCGAGACTAACGAAAAGCCAAATACATTGCGTATCGTATCAGAAATCTGTCTTATAGTCTTCCTAATCGACCAACAGAAAAGTACAAGGCTAGAAGACGTCGTCGTTTCCCCATGGATTGTTCTCTGTTATTTTCTATATTAGAGAAACCGTTAGAACATCTCGAAGTTATTTAGCAAATCATTTTCTTTTTTTTGTCAAACTGATTTTCAATCGAGAATAAACGAATAAAAGACTGAATGAGAAGACCCGAAAATTCTTGAATTTCTCTTGGAAATTGTGACACTACTATTCAATTATAAATAAGCGAATACATAGACGGGTAAATAAAGACAAGAGATACAGTACATATATACTATATACATATATATATATATATACGTATGATAAGCTCCCCTTGTTTCTTGCTATATATATATATAGGGCAGCGGCCTCTCGGCAGGTATTTTACTAGGAAAACGCAACTGGCAAAAGAAACGGAGTCAGGTCGGGAAGGGAAAAAAGTACGTATAAATACCTATACTTGTACATATCGGATCAAATACCAGATATGAGAATAATATTGTATAATTTGTTTGGCCGACGATTGCCGACGATGGCTAGAAAAAAATCTGAGCAGCATTCCCTCTGATTCTGTGCTGATTCTGATTCCCTCTAGTGACTTTCGATTGCTTCAGGTGCAGCGAGAGTGCACGAGAGTGTGTTCGCATGCGCTCCGTTCCCCCAAAAAAAAACCATCAGCCATATTGGTGTGTTGTATCGCTATCCTCAGTAATTTCGAAGATCAGTGAGGTATTTTTGCGATTTATTGCTTCTTTTCTCTTGGTATTGGTATCTCCGCGAAGAATTAGGGTCGCCGATTCTCGATTCGCTGTTAACGGATCGCCGTCCGCGAATTTTCGTGACATTTGCGAGCGAGAAAAATGTTTGGTTAACGTTGCCACCTGGGCTCACGGAAATCGGCCTGTTTAGGAGCATGTCGTATAAATAAATGCGAACTATTTCCATCTAACCGAATATCTGTGTCGATCAGTACTAATATCTTTTCCAGCGAGTGTTTCTCGTGGCATCGCCGTGCGTTCGAACATTGAATCGATTCCGGAAAGAATCACAGCCTTCGGCGAAAGAGCATTTTGGCCGACTGTCTCTGTCGTGCTCTCTTACTTTCGCCTTTACTTTTACTGGGCTGTTTTGCTCGTCCCGACTATTTCTCTCTCGAATGGAAAGTTTTCTTCGTCGTTGCTATCGACGTCGACGTACCAAGCACATGGGTTGTCCGATTTTCATTGAGCAACAGGTACAAGTGGACGCAACTTGTCCTCGGACGCATCGTCGTACTACCTTCCGTGGTTGTTTGCGCGTACATCTGCTAGAGAAATATCGTTTTCCTATCTCACGTTCGTTCCTAACAAGATCTTTTCTTTTTTTTCAGCTCATAGCCCATCATGACGGATTCTATGAAATTTGGTCCAGAATGGTTTGTAATCTTTATCGACGATCGCTCGTTCCTTTTCGCTTTTCACTCGAATATACGTTTTTCTCTCTACAACCTTTTGTTTTATTACTTTTCTATAGGTTGCGCAATCTGTCCGCAGACAGTTGTAATAACGGCGGAGGCGGCGGAGGTACTACAAGCTTAACTACTCCACGTTATCAATTAGCGGAACATAGATACGGAAGAGAAGAGATGTTGATTTTGTTCGATCGTAATTGTAAGCCACCCGAATCATTGACAAATTTCTCAACGTTGTATATCGAGAAAACTCAACTTCCCTTGGCTCTTATACAAATGACAGAAGACGAAACGGTAATTACCGAGATATACTTTTATATTCGACGCATTTCTGACTGAAAGAGGAATTTCACTCGAAAGATACTAATGTTCCCAATGTACCTTTGTATTTGCCCATCGATCGTACACGATATTTCATTACTGTCGTTTAACAATTGTACATTCTTATCGCATCCTATATTGGGAACTGCCTCGCGAACTTAGTTTGTATCTATAAATATAACACACTGGAGCCCTTGTGCCAGTTCTTTGTAGCACTATCCTACCTACCGTCGTGTACTTTACATAATCATGACTGTTTAGTGTTATCATCCGATATTTACGCTGCACACTTTTTACCTGCATTCAGAGATTTTATTTGTCAAAAATGTTGATCGATCGATCTTATTAGATTTTCCTTGAAAATTGTAATCTTTTTGGGCGTATTTTTTCAGCGAATGTGGAACGGAGGGATAACCAATGTCGGTGGTCAAGGAAGGGGTGGAAGCGTAGATCGCGGAGGGCGTGGAAAAAGTGGTAGAGGAAGCTTGTATTCGTCCCATTACTCCCGAGGCGTTGGTTTCGACGATTCAGGAGATGGTAGAAGAATCGACAGTATGCCATTTCCGGTACGTAACTTTTGCCGTGTTCTAGAAACTGGTTCGAAAAGGCAAGAGCGTAGCCACTTCATTAAATAGGGCATGCGTGTTTCGTCTATCCAGGGAAGAAACCGGCCATTCGATAGATCTCAGAGCGAACGCGGATGGTCGGAAAGAAACGGGGCCTCGGATCCGGTCGAGTGGAACGGCTCTACTAGTCCTAGAAAGGAACTAAGTCGCGGGCCTGGCGGTAGTTCCGTCGTGGAGGGTAATTGGCGGCGTCATCGTGGCGCTGGTACAGAAGACGACGATGGCTGGCGTAAATGGGGTTAGTGCGAGAGCCCCGTGCACAGAGCCCGCTCGCTAATTCGCGCTAATAAACGGCAACGTTATCGCTCTGTTAAATTGTCGTTATCAGGTAGAAGCAGTTGGCGCGAAGGAGGAAGTATGGACAGGGATAGATTAGATCGAAACGAAGGAGACGGAGAGGAAGGTGTGACCAAAGGTGGGAGATTCGAGCATCGTGGGAATCACAGAACCTCGCACGATCTAAGCCATCATCCGCCTGCCCGTACTGCTCGCACCTGGGAGTCGAATCATCACGATATCAATCACGATAACCTTCCCGAATGGTACAGTTTTTGCTCGATCGGAGTCGCACTAAATCCATCACTCATGTAGATGCGCGATCACTATGTAAGAAACTGTATTGCAGGGCCACCGAAAATCCCAGTGAAAGTGGAGGTAGTTTCGACGCATCCGGCGCGTTCCATGGTGGGATATATTCGGACGACGACGAGGACGGAGTGATAAGTGCGGGTGGTACTCAGGAATCGAGGACTCGACGTGTATCGGAGGGTAGTACAACGAAACCTAGTGGAAAGCATTTATCTTACAGCTCGTCCCAGGGACAGCCTCTGAACCGCGGACCACCCAGCAGCACCACCAGTACAATTAGTACAATCAATAAAGATAGACAGAAATCTTTGCACCCGCTCGACCCCAAAGACAAGGCCGTCGAAAAAGAGAGGAGAAGCAATTCTCCGTCATCGACGAAACCGCCGATTTCGCCTACGGACAGTGTGGCCACGAAGACTTTGACATCGACGTCGTTATCGATATCTGCGTCGGCATCGGTATCGGCGTTGGCATCGGCGTCGGCGTCGTCATCGGCATCGACGTCGACGTCGACGTTGACATCGGCGCCGGCGCCGACGTCGGCGTCGTCGCCGCCCGAAAGCGTACAAAAAAGGAGCAACGCGACGGTAAAGGCAAAGGGAAAGGCAGCGGCCACGGAAGAGGCCGAAATCGGCAAACCGATGTCCGTCGATTGTTCGGGGAACAATAAAAATAAATCTCCAAGTAAAACGCAAACTAGGGAGGAGATAAAGGTTCAAACGGAGATAAAGGTGGACCACCCGATTTCAGTTGCGAAGAGACAGCAACAGATTCCGTTGCAAACGGAACCTCAGAAGGGCATCGTCGTGCACGGCACGGGAACGGAGGAGACCCGACAGAAAGGTGACGACGACTTGGATAGAATGAAAGAAGAGGCGGACGCGTTAGTGGCGAAATTAATGGCGGACGAAGAAAGTCATAGGGAGAAAACTACTGCCAGTGTACCGCCGTCTATTGGTAACCAACCTTCTACAGTTCCATCGACCAATGGACAGGAGAAATGGTTTTACCGTGATCCACAGGGCGAAGTTCAGGGTCCGTTCTTAGCAAGCGAAATGGCGGAATGGTGTAAAGCCGGTTACTTCAACGCTGGATTGATGGTAAGGAGAACCTGCGACGAGCGGTACACGACTTTAGGGGAGTTGATGAAGATTTGTGGTAGAATACCGTTTACCCCAGGACCTCCTATTCCTCCCTTGAAGGTATGGTTGATCGATTTGTCCTTTTTGTCGTTGCTTTGGTAGTATCGAGCCCGTATTTCGTTCTTCACTCGTTCCGGCTACCTTTTTTCCAGTTGACGGATCAAGGGATTCCCACGGTTTCCAGCACGGTACCTGCCGGTTTGCCCACTTTACCAAAGACTGGTATGGAAGACCCGCTTCTTTTACTTCAATACCAGCATATGCGGCTACTGCAGAATCAGCAGCTGCTCCTCAGCCAAATGCGTACGTCCGCTATAGCGAAGCTCTCCCAATCCAAGCACTGGGCCACCTTGAGTCCCGTCGAACAGAACCAATTGATTTATCAGTATGTTATCCAAGACTCCGATATACCGGAAGTCCCGACGATCTCCACCCCTCCGTTTGTACCTCATTTGCCGTCTCAGACATCGAATCCTGTTATGCAACTTTTCTCACAGATGCAACAGGTTTGTGGAAGATCGAATATGTATATCTATACGCCGCGTTCGCCCGCCTGTTTCCAACAGCGGTGTTGTTTCCTCGCCATTTTATTAATTTGATCGCATCAACGTTCACAGGCGAAACTTCAACCAGACGCTACTCATCTAACGTCGAATCCTCATTCTACCACAGCAACCCATCCTCCGACAGTAGATCCCATACAGCAGCTGATACAACAGATGGGTGGAATGCAGAATATACCTGGAATGCAGCAGACGAATGCAGCAACGACACCCCCGACGCAGCAAGACAATCCTATAAAATCGTTGTTACGTCAACTGAACGTCAATGCGAACGGCCATCCGCAGACGACCCACATGGACACCGTTTGGCCGCAGCCTCCGCCTCAAATTACTCCACAATTTAACGCGCAGAATTGGTTAGCACAGGTACACGCTGAAACGATTCGATTATCTTTAATGATTAAACTAGAAACACCACCTCGAGGAAATCTTGGGTGAAACATTTCGTCGGAAAAACGTTAAGTTCAAGTTGTGTTTCGTAGGTCGGACCGATACCCGCAGTACCGCCTGGCCAAATGCCTACCTCTTTATGGGATCTACATACGAAAGAAATAAAGACTGAGCAGCAGATATTGGTTAGTAAACAGTAAACAGTAAACGGTAAACGGTAACACACAGTATATACGGTATACACCGTAAACGAGTAAACGATCGGAAAAGGATTAATCCATTCTTGACGGGACACAGATTCCCAAAGATCATGAAAAATATTGAATCGCTTTTCAGGAAGAACAGAATCTTAGGCTGCAGGAAGACAGGAAGAAAGAAGAGCTGCGGAAGCAAGAGGAATTGCAGCGACAGGCCGAAGAGGAGGTCGAGAAGAAGAAGAAGGAAGAGCAGGTCAGACAAGCGGAGGAAGCGAAACGAAAAGACGAGGAAAGGAAACGGAAGGAGGAGGAGAAAAAGAGGAAAGACGAGGAGAAACGCAAGCTAGAGGAGGAGCGTAAAAAGAAGGAGGAAAAGAAGCGGAAGGAGGAAGAGAAGAAGCGAGAAGAGAAGAAACGTAAAGAGGAGGAGAAGAAACGAGAGGAGAAAAGGAAACAGGAGGAGCAGAATCTAAAGAAAAAACAAGAGGAAGAGAAGAGGAAGAAAGAGGAGATGAAGAAGCAGGAAGAGAAGCAGAAAAAGGAGGACGAGAAGAGGAAAAAATTGGAGGAGGAACAACGAAAGCAGGAGGAAGACAGAATGCGGTATGTGCGAAACGTGCGGAACGGGAGCGAATCGAACTAATTTGTTACGAAAAATCTGTTATCGTAGGAAAGAAGCGAACGCGCGCAAGCAGGCGGAAGCGGAAGAGCAGGCCCGGCGAGCGGAACAGAGGCGACGGGAAGCGGAGGCGCTCCGAAAGTTGCAAGAAAGAAGTAAAGCGCCGTGGGCACAGGCACCTCGCGCCCCACCCCCTCCCACGCCCATTAATTCGTTCGCCGAAATCCAAAGACTCGAGCGGGAGAAGAAAGTTGTGCGCGCAAACATTATCTAAGTCTAAACACCGTAGCTCGGGAATCGTGCGAACAAACCGGTAACATTACGATATCGATATATTGCAGGAGGAGCAACGGTTACAACAAATGATGCAGCAGCAGCTGGCGCAGCAGAAGGCCATGGAAGCGGCTCAGGAAGCCTCGGCTGCCGATTCGTCGAAAAGATTGCAGTTTAAGTGGGCAGAGAAGGCCACAGCCTCGACGAAACCGCTGCAGGTCAAGAGCCTCGCGCAGATACAGCAAGAGGAGCAGGAGCGCATCGCCAAGGTAAAGGTACCTATGCATCCTCCAATACTGCCGTGACACGCAATCGCGTCGGTCGTTACGTAACACGGTAATCGCGTATAATTCGCGTATAGTTCGCCTATAATCGTTATAATATACGTGTGTATGAACGGTGACAATCTTTCAGCAGCAAGAAAGGGAGCGGCAAGAAAAGGCTGGTCAAAAGGAATCTACGAACGTGCTACAAACTGCCGGAATCTGGGGCACCGCTTCGCAGTGTTTGAACTGGGCGAATTCGAGCGCGTCCAGCGGCAGCCAAGCATGGTCGAACAATACCGGCAGCACCAGCGGTTTCTGGGACGATCCGCCGGCACCCACCAAAGCCACCGCTATAGCCAAGCAACCGGCGAAGCAATCCGCCACCGTTAAATCGCCCTCTAGCAATCAAACGTTGCAAGCCAACAAGCCGAACAAGAGTAAAAATAAGAGGGAAGAGGAATTAGTGAAGAAATTGTTTGAACAGAACACTGCCAAGGTAGACGATTTCACTCAATGGTGCAACAAGGCACTGAGTGGTTTACAGGTGTCTGTGGACAGTAAGTCGTTGGATCACATTATTCGAGACTGTGCGTAGTTCTGGATCAATGTTCCTCCGCCATGTATCGCTTGTTTTTTCTTTTAGTACCCACGTTCGTCGGATTTCTGCGAGACATCGAGTCCGCGTACGAAGTCAAGGAATACGTTCGAGACTACCTCGGTGATAATAAACAGAGTTCCGAGTTCGCTAAGCAATTTCTGGACAAACGCAGTAAATGGCGATCGGCTCAACGACCGCAAGCGCAGGCGGACGATCTCTGCAAACCAGCGCCTGCCATTAATCCAAACGCGCCCACGGAGTTTCAGGAAGTGAAGGTACGTCGACAAGACAAACGTCGCGCCGCCGAGTAGATTCGGAAGCATCGTATCATATACGATTTTCTTTTTTTCAGGGGAAATCGAAGAAACCGAAGAAGGGAAAAATGTACAGAGTCGATAATAAAATTCTCGGGTTCAGCGTGACCGCAGCGCCCGACCGTATCAACGTTGGTGCCCGCGACTACGGCGAAGGTGTGTGAATCGTTTCCGGAACCGTTTGTCGACCCCTCACACCCACGGATATTCGCGACGCTTGGCCCGTTACAACTATGGTTCGTTATTTATTTATTGTAGATGCCAAATGACAGTTCTAAGGAACCCGTTACGAGTACTTTATTAAAACAAACAAACAAAAAGCAATATCGAATACACATACTTACATACATAATATATATATATATATATATATATATATATATATATAAATATATGTATTAAGATTTCTTTTTCTATGGTTAACGCAAGGATAATCTTTGGTACCCACATTTGTATCCTTTCACTCTGTGGGTTAATGAGAGCCTTAGACACACCGATTCCCGTAGCATGGCATTATTCCCTTCTTGAGAATCACCTAACTGAACAACTAAATACTCGAACGAGAAAAGGAAAGTGAACTTCTATTGTACATATAATTTACTCTACTTCGAAGAGCAAATATATAGGCGAATGACATTCACTGATAGAGAACGCGCGCAAACATTTTCTCCGGGACGTTTCGTCGTCGTTGGCCGTAGATAAAAAGGATCAGTGCCGATCGATAACAATTCGTGTACATGTGGAGGAACGTTGCAGTTAAGAAAGCAATAACGTGTGCTCGCAAAGCCAGAAAGATACGGACGGTAACGCGAAAGAGAGAAAGTGAGAGAGAGAGAGAGGGGGGGAGAGATTTTGATAAATGAAAAATTTTGACTGACCGACTAAACGACGATTGTATTTATATATTGGAACGAATCGAACGATTGTACTTATATGGAAGCGATATCGCGAGGGAAACGAGAGTCCCTCTAATAACTTCTGAACGCTTTTCGATACACTGACGTCAAGGAAAAGTTACAAAAGGAACAAAACATTCATACTAATGATATTACTTGCATGTGTACGATTTATAGAGAAAAAGGAGAAGTCGCTGGAAAAGCGAGGTGAAACGTAAATGGCGGGTGGACTCATCTTCCCCTGTTAACAAGTGTTGTCGAGGACACTTTCCGAGGACGGTTCGATTGCTGCGTGTGCCTGCGTGTGGATCTCGCTATCTCGACGACACACCTCTGTTTTCCTTGATGAACGTTGGTTTGGTCTATCGAAGGAAAAGGAGTACCTCGTTATTCTCTTTCGTTTCGAAAAGTTTCATTTGTACGCGTACCGTTTCACGGGGAGGGGAGGGGGGATATTTCCTCCTAATGAATGGTGGAAAAGCGAGGTTTCGGTACGAGACATATATCCAGAGACACACGCCGACCTTTTCTTTTCTCTTGTTTTCTCTCTTGTTTGACTTTTCCGAGTCGGATAGAGAACTGTCAGAAATTGAAGAGAATTGGCAGAAATACTCTGTTTTTGTATGCTTAGCGGGTCGAGTATTATCGACAGATCGGGCCGCTCTTAATAATTATAATGGTTGTTGATTAAGGTTCCTTGATCTTCTCTTAGCACGCGAAAATGGCGGCTACATCCTTTAGGAGGAGATCATAGACCCTTGAGTGAAAGATTTATGTATAAATAGATAAATGTACAGTAATACAATGATAATTAATTAGGCAGAAAAGAAATCATTGACATTGTATTAATATTATTATTATTATTATTGTATCTAACGTACAACATAATAAAAATAAATATTATATTTTCAACGTAGCCTTTTTATTTGTTTTTTCTTTTTTTCAATATCAAAATTTTATGTATATTATATTTCGAACTGGTGTGATATTAACGAGAATGGAGCTGAATCTATCAACTATGAGCTATGAACTATGAACCTACGAACTGAATTTGCGAACAACCGTTTATTACAGAGACGAATTGTAAATCAGAGCCATACATTCGGTGCACACAGGAAAAGACACGCGACGAATTTGTATCACGGTATCTCTGGTGCATTAAGTTTAAAATACTATAATGTAGATTATGTTATATAAATAAACGAGCAGACGTGTCACGATCTGTAAATGCGAGCAATTCCTACACGTAATATATAGGTATTTTTTAATGTCCGACGATGCAATATATTTTACATGTGAACGAGCATTGCGCGACTCTGCTATAACTGTGAATTGTTAACGGATATTATAGGTACGGACACGCCGATATAAGTACGCATACGATGTTACAACTATCATAATAAAAGGAATCTCTTTAAAAATACATGAACGAAACGTATGAGACGATTTTCACGTACAGTGTGACTGAACTGCGTTTGTGATATATATGATACATGATACATGATACACAGGAAAGAAACAATAAAACAACTGCTTTTTATCGACTCGATTTTCGCTAACAATTGTATTTGTACTTTAGACACTGTGCTTTTTGGTTTCGAATACATATGCATAAAGGTATAAAAAAAAAGGTTCAAGATTTATGTTAGCGTGATGATTTCATCGTTGAAATGCTTGTTGGCGCCAAGAGAACTTGTCAGATCTCTGTGTTGATTTCTCAGAAAGAAATCGCTAATCTTCTTTTCCATCCCCGTGGACGTTAACGTGAGCGTGTATAACGTTCATATCTGTGTAATCTTTCGCGATATCGATGTACTGAAAGCATTCGATCGTTAGTAGAAACAAAAACCTCTAACGGAGTACCAATCGAAACTGTATACTGTATACTGTATAGTTTAGACTCGGACTTTACGGCACCTACCTTTCTTGGTACGAGAAATTCAAAAATTTGTATAATAATATAGCATAACGACACAACCAACAGATATGCTAATACCCCGCTACGAACATAGTTTGCCAATTGTTCGCCTAGAGTCTTTCTTCGTTCTTGCCTTGCTAAATTGTATACTATCTCAGTCCTTTTAGTTATATTAAACCAGTTGTAAAACAGACTTATTCTTCGATTAGCTTCGAAAAGGCATCTGGTATTATCTTTCTTATAATTTTTTATGGCAGTCTCCAGCCCTTCTATCAGGGCAGACACAGTGGGTTCGACTAAATAAATTAAATCGGAAGGTAATACTTCCGGTATGCCACCCACTTTCGTCGAGACTACTTGCAATCTGGAAACGACGACAATGAAATCGAAAGCTAGGTTGTTTACAGTTTACAGCTAAAGTTTCCGAGCGTCTAGTCTAGTCCAGTGTATGGTACACAATACATAGTTAGCACAATTGAAATTTACCCGCACGAGGCAGCCTCGACGATCGCCATGCAGTAGGCCTCCGTCAGACTAGTGTTTAGAAAGATATGACCCTTGTTTAGCACATGCCTGATCTCGGAATGCTCCAAGCTGCCCAACAATGTCACTCTGTGCTGCAACAAGTTTCTTTCCCGCACCTCTTCGATCAGCCATCTTTTCGGACCGTCTCCGGCGATCAAAAACTGCACATCCTCGTGCCGACTACAAATATCGGGTATAATGCGAGCTAATAAATCGACGCCTTTGCGATACACTAGTCGCGACACTATGACTATCGTGACTACAATTAACAACGGAAAGGAGCATTAGTAATGCTGCGTTATTTTCTGCGTACGTCGAGGCCTACGGCTCTTCGATTCTAAACACATTTTACGCCATCATCTCTGTTTCGAAACTTACTAAAATTATTGTCCCGTTTGCTAACGTCCGGCATAAATAATGTGGTGTCCACCGCGTTGGGTATCACAAAAATCTTCTCCTTTGGAACCTTGGCTCTTAGTACCGTGTTCTCTTTACCCGTATGCGACACGCATATGCAGTGATCGCAGTCGGCTAGGGATATCTCTAAAAACTTATTTGTCAAGACCGCGGAGGCATCGGCGAAACCGAACAGCGAATGATCCGTAAAAATCGTCTGAAATTTTCAATACGGTTACTTTAATTATATCGCACGATCCCTTTCCCTTTGGTTGATCTCGCGTCGGGGCTCACTTTCAATCCCATCAGTCGACCGATCAGCATTCCTTCGTGGGCAAGAGCGGAAAACGCCGAATGGCTGTGCACTATTTGAATCTGCTCCCTTACAAAGATATATCTGATAAGTGGAATCGAGCAGATCATAGTTGGAAGAACGCATTGATTATAAAAAACCTTCACTGGTATATAGTACACCTTGAAAAAGAACCATTTAGTTACAAGACAAGATAGATATGATTTTTTAGGGAGCGGAAACAAGCATAATACATACTTTCAGACCGTTGGTCATGTATCGTACTCCGATTCTGTCTCCGTACGAATGGGTGAGCACCACCACTTTGTGTCCCTGACCCAATAAGCACTGGGACAGATTGAAAATGTGCTCCTCGACCCCACCCATGTTGGGATAAAAGAAGTCGGAGACCATGCTGCGAAAGATTAACGTAAACGAGCATTGAATTTTTTCCCCCCAGTTTTCTCTAGAAATTTCATTCATAAATTACCAACCATATCTTATGCTTCACGGTGCTCATCTTCGTGTTTAATCAACAGCATGACTTATGTAAGCTATGTAACACGTGTCACCTATTTCGTTTGTCTCAAAGTCCCTCCAAAATCTGACATACGCTACAGCACGTTTACGCGCGCGATAATCCATGATCATCGATGAACTTGTCATTTTATGGATTTCTCGAATTAATTGCACGTACAACCGTCTCGCCACAATTCTTCATATTTCTACATTAGTAAGAAAAATTGCAGTTCGAAGAACGTCTCTCTCTCGCCAGCAAGAACTTAGAAAAGGTTAGATGGTGTGCTTACGTTTGCACGATGAGGTCTATCTCATTTTCTTGAATAAAACGAGCGCGGGTGAGATCTTCATTGTTATTTCTTCTTTTTAATGGTACCGACATCGATAAATTCACCACACAGTCACGCCGAAAAGCGCAAGAAATAAAATTGATCGGAATCAGCTGTTTTGAATAGGTCCGTTCCGTGCAAATCAGTGCAAATAGGGCAGGGCAGCGATATATTTAAGTCGAACTGGATTCGATATTCGATTCAATTCGACTCGATTCAACCCATCGAGAAAATTACCCTGCCCTGATAACCAAATTCTCGATTTTTGCCTGGGATTCTCCGCGCGTATTAGTAGCTATTTTTGCCGTCTAATAGCGGAGGCACCGACGAGATACTGTTAAAGACTGCCAGCCTTACGGGAGTTGGCGGGACTCGAATTTTTCGGTGTTCTCTTACGCCCTCTAGGATATATTCTGACTGGAGTGAGAAACAGGAGGCCAACGACGGCATTTCGTCGGTGCAGAAGACACACTGTATTGGTATCGTGTTAGCAACGCGCCCGCGCGCTACACTCACCAGCGTACCTTTACTATATCCGTGTGCGCTGCTTGTGCGAGCCACAATCTATTTTTAGAACTTGCCATGTTGCCATGCTTTACGGCTTACGGAAACGAAACTGAAATTCGACTGTCGAGCCGTCGAGCGTATGAATCGCAATCTGGAGCTAGCCTTCGGGTCCCCATGCAGCGAGGATTTTTTTTTTATTTTTATTTTTCATTACTTTTTTAATTACATTTTTTAACCTTCCAAAAAATTAAAAATGTTAAAACTATGTTCAAAATATGTATTCATTTTAAATAGAAACGTTTTGTTACTGTCATAATTGCATTAATAAAAATTGGTATATGAGAACACGTTGATGGTATTTATTTGGACTGATTGGAGAATACGAAAATGCAGGAAGTATTTTTTAGTTTATGAAACAATTTGTAGATTTATTAGTTGTCAAACAAATAATAAAATAAATTGTATAATATATATAAATTGATTTTATACTAGCATACACAAGTTTATTTGATCTTCTGTCTTCCTATAATAAAAAAACACAGTCATAACTATAATTATAATAGAATTTCATAAAATATTGAGGTTATTGCAAACTCATCTTTTTTCGCGATGATGCTCTAATTTTATTGCTTCTCTCGAATGTCCATTTCCTTCCGAGACAGTGCGTTTCTAAGTGTAAATAAAAAATGTTGATATAAAATGTATCATAATTAAACTACAATTATTCTAATAACGTAGAATGTAGTACATATTAAGTTTTAATTACCAGGATTTTCTTCTTCGACGTTAAGCACCCTTTACTGCTTCTCGTAATTTACGTATATGGACATTAGGGTGGACCTTATTTTTCGACCATGAAATTTTTTTGTCCCGTAAACCAGAATTGTAACAAATGTTGAGAAAATGATCTGGAAAAATTTTGGGGCCGATTGGATCATGGGAAAATGAGGCGCAGCAAATTTGAAAATTTTGAATTTTTTAAATCTTTACATAAATAGACGTTATGATATATCGTTGAATTTGTCTTTTTTCTCTTTAAGAATCCGTATGTAGCATAAACAGTTGTTGATAGAAAAAACATCCGTGACTTTGAAAACTTGAAATAATTACTTTGAAAAAAAATTTTTTCTCTGATACTATATCCACCTCCTTATATACTACAACTTTTGTTTGAAGAGTTTTTTTATATATACATAACTGACAGAGATATTAAGGGGTGTAATTTGCATTATTCGGAAGCATACAACTGCGCATATAGCTATTTTCATAGCTACATGCTGCCGAATAATGAAAATTACGCCTCGTAATCGAAAAAATAGGACTTTTGAGGCAGATAGCGCCCTAGATCGATGTTTTATCTAGCGTTTTTGACTAGTGAAAAACCCCGTGTTTGTATTATCGAGAAATGAGTAAATGAATATCTTGCAATCCTGGAAGTCTCTCTACTACCTTAACTAAATTCATTAATACGCTCCAATCTACAAAAGAAAAACAGTTGAAATATCGGAAAAAGAAGTTATTATGAATAATAAGTAGACTGACTGAAACATAGACTGAAGGTGGTCAATGATACCGCTGAACGGGGCGTTAAACTAATGGAGGATCATATTAAAATTTTATATACATAGAAACAAAGTGGAGAAATAATATATACTATACAAACTGTGATGGAATATCGACAGCAGTATCCTGACGCCACAAAACAGATTTGTCAAAGGATTTTTAAATATTTTTTAATATAGAGAGAGAAACACCTGATCAATCACTACCCAGACAACCAGGGCTGCACCGGGCAGCAATGTCGCGTTTTGGATCCCTGCTGCCGCGAGGCTGCACGGAAAACGGTGGGGGATTTTGCCTCACCGTAAGAGGGCAACACAGTCGCGCCAATGTTTCGAATGACGTACGCAGCGCCATACAGGCACGTACAGGCCTTGTACTAGGGAGCAGGGGGTCTCTCGCCCCGGTAAGGTGATACAGAGCTGGTCGCGCTGATGTGGATCTTCCACATTAAGATGTCGGTAAAGTAAATGTCTATTGTACAAATGTGTAGCAGCAGCAGCAGCAGTCTTTCTTTTTACTGACAAAAATTAATATTTTTATTTAAATTACATACTATATACTATCAGGTCGTTCGGAAAATAATTTTGTTTAGCGTGTAGGGATGGCAATGCTTCCGTTTGTCATTACTAGACTGCGGATCTTTCTGCAAAATAAAAAATGTCAGCGTCGATTACAGGAAATAGAAACTAAATTGAATTGAATGTTACTTCTTCAGCAAAGGAGAAAACGAAATGACTTTCCGAACGAGCTAATACATTAACATATTACAATAGGAGAGCTGCATAAAGTCTAAATAACATCAATCTCATCATTTTCATACAAAGAAACATTTACCAGTTACTTTTAAGGTTCGGTAGGTGTAGAGGGTTGAAACGTCTTCGTGCAAAAAAAATGTGTCGTAGAAGGGAAAAGAAACTTAATTTATAATTTTCGGCTCGAGCGCGTTTCCAGCTACCCGAGTGCATCGGGCTGCCCGGGAGTGTCTCGATCTCGTCGGGCGGGTTCGGAAAGAATCGGACAAGTTCGGGCGAGCGAGTTTTCGCGCTACTCGAGATTCAATTCTGCGTTCGCACGAACTTGTCCGCTTCTGTCTGACGTCTGAACGCGCTCGACGAAGTCGAGCCACTCTCGGGCCACCAGGCCACCCGATGGTGTGTCACGGATAGTCTGCGGATCTTTCTGCAAAATAAAAATTTACTATATCGATTGCAAGAAATAGAAATCAAATTGAATTGAATTGTTTCTTCAGCAAAGGAGAAAACGAAATGACTTTCCGAACGAGCTAATACATTAACATATTACAAAGAGAGCTGCATAAAGTCTAAATAAAATCAATCTCATCACTTTCATACAAAGAAACATTTACCAGTTACTTTTAAGGTTCGGTAGGTGTAGAGTGTTGAAATTTATAATTTTCGGCTCGAGCGCGTTTCAAGCTACCCGAGTGCATCGGGCTGCCAAGGGGTTTCGAGCTGCCCGGGAGTGTCTCGATCTCGTCGGGTGGGTTCGGAAAGAATCGGACAAGTTCGGGCGAGCGAGTTTTCGCGCTACTCGAGATTCAATTCTGCGTTCGCACGAACTTGTCCGCTTCTGTCTGACGTCTGAACGCGCTCGACGAAGTCGAGCCACTCTCGGGCCACCGGGCCACCTGATAGTGTGTCACGGATAGACTGCGGATCTTTATGCAAAATAAAAAATGTCAGCGTCGATTACAGGAAATAGAAACTAAATTGAATGTCATCTCTTCCCTTAATGATTTTAATAGAGGAGAAACCATATATTGACATCTTCAATTTAAAAAATTTTCCAACAACTATCAATTTCATCTACTCAAGTTTGCTATAAATGCATAAAGATCCGCAGTCTATTCGTGACATATCAAGCGGCCCGAGAGTGGCTCGACTTCGTCGAGTGATTTGAAAATTACAGTCAAAGCGTGTTGGTCGAGGAAGTGTCGACTTCCAGCTCAATAGTAATGACCTGTCATAAATCTCTCTGTAGAGAACAGCCCCGGGAACGGCACTGAAGAAATCGAGTCTACCGGGTTCGGTCTGCCTGGGTCTGCCTAGCCCGACCCCAGCCGCGCGCCCGTAGTCTCAATGTGTTGACTTCGATGGCGCACGCTGCGTAGTATGTGTGACCGCTGTAATAAGTATTTCAATACAGCCGAAAATGCGTGTGAAACGAGTCCTGCCTCCTCCACTCTGATCCAATCGTCCGCGCATTCGCACCTAGACACGTCACCGTAATCCTGCCTGGGAACCTTCTTCTCAGGCTTACACCAAGTACAATGTCACCAGTTCGAATCCATGCGTGTTGGCGTCTTGCCGCCATCCCCTACAATTGCGTAGTATGTAGTGGGCGGTAACGGTATCGTATCCTAACCCACTGCTGTTCCGCTATCGCTCGTACTTACGAGGCAGTGTATTGGATCACTTGTTGGACATAGACAAATCTAAAATGTTTTTTCACTACGTGAATGAATTATGTAATTTCAGAACCGACGCTGTCGATCCTTACGTCAGAAAATGTCTCTTCCAGGGTTTTTCCCCGTCACTTAAAAAGGCATCGTTGGTCAAGACTGGTTGCTAATATTATTCTCGAGGTGTAAATGGGGTTATTTAGTCGTATACAGCGTCCGTTGCCAGCTCCTTGTGACGCCAATTTTTATATCTCCATTTCTTTTGAAGGGCTCATTTTACAGTGGAAACTCCAAGGAATATAAACATATTTTGTTCAAAATTTAAATCACTGACGCACAGTGGTCTGGATTGGAAAATCGTGTGCCATTTTGTTATAACTTTTGAACCAGTAGAGATACTGCAATGAAATTTTCACTAAAAATATTTAAAAAATAGTCATTTTTAACTATAGGTAATTAAATATTTTTTGCATTTGTTAAACAATAATTTTTTATAAATTTTCATTGATATTTTTGATTTAAAAAAAAATTTTTGGAATATAATCGTACATACTATTTTTTACTTTCTAGATATGTATTTTTTATATTTATGTTTCACACATGTGTAACGTTTTATGGAATACGTAAAATATAAATTTGAGAAGTCTTGTTGCAATCAACATACACAAAAAAAATTACCGTAAAGGTAAAAACGCATTACAAGCGTGTCAAAGATATTTTTTATAATAATTTATAATGATTAAAAAACGAAACGAGCCTACTACCTTATATCTTTATTTTACTAGAGGTGAGCGAAATATCAGAACGAAACAGTATTGAAAAACTTCTATTATATTTTAATACTAAAGAATTACCTCGGATGCAATATTTAACACTAAAATCTTACATTTTTCGCTATGTGAAGTCATCTGATAATAATTTGTACCAACAATATACCTCGCAAACATTCTATTACCAACTTTAATGGCTTTAAACAATAATAATTTGAGCGGGCGGAGAGGGGCGGAATTAATTTTTTCATGATTATTTAGAAGGAAGGTGTACTAAAAATATTCAAATTAATTAGAAAGCTAAACTCGGCTAAACTTTAAAGATATACCATCTTAAATTGAAAGGACTTCACAAATTTTTCTTACGGCATTGAGCATTATTATATAAATAGAGTATTTACGTTAATAAATAATAGAAAGATATGATTTTTATCACAAAAGTCTGCTCTTCAATATAAAAAAAAAGCGAGAGATAATATTAAATAGGAACGTCAGGGCACCGCATCACAGAGAAGCAATTTTTCTCGTGAAAAATCCTCCTCTTAAAATGTCCTATTTTCACTGTTTATTGCAACTATTATATTTATTAAATTGTACTATTTTCTTCATTTCCGAGGTCTGTGAACATTTGGGAAGCAATGTTTATAGATATCGATACGAGAAAGTTCGTTTTTGGGCAGAAAGGCACACGATTTTCCAATCCAGACCACTGTGTTACGGCTCATCGAAAAAGACGTAAAAAACGAATTAGTTTAAATTTTTCGACTCCATACAGTTGATGGTCGAGGTTAAAAAAATAATTTTGCAATAGCCCAATCTTTTCCTAATAAAACCACCAAAAAAAAAAGTGTAGCTCAATCGGATTTCAACGAAAATATGATTTCATTTGTTTCGTTGACAAAAAATTCGATTTTTTGGAAAATCCTGAGGTGGTAGACAAATTCTGAGACCAGATTTGAAATAAGCGTGGAAGAATCTACGGGAAATGATGTACAGCATGTTGCAAAAAAGTTTTATTGAAATTGTGCAGGTTTAACGAATTTTGTCAAGGTTAAAAAACGTTCGTACCATAATTTCCCTACTTTCCGCATATTCTGCAAAGTTAGAGCTTTAATTTAAAAAAAAATTCATCGTTCTATCTCTTTTCTATCGAAAGTTATTCGACTTTAACACAGAAACTTGCGGCGACCCGTGCAGCGACCCTTGCAGCGACCCTTGCAGCGACCCAATAGCTGCACGGGTCGCTGCAAGGGTCGCCGCCTGTATCGCGACGGAATGGCCAAAAAAGGTCTGTCACAGCTCTGACCGACCAGTCCTGAACCGCTAGAGGAGTCATCAGTAAGGCGGGCCCTGCCCGAGACGCTGCGATATCGGAAGGTGGTTTAAGACTGTATATATAGAGATCGGTGACGGATCAGGTAGCAGCGAGAAAGGTCTTTCTTTGACTATCTGTCCATCTTGTGGCAAATGTAGGAAATTAGCTGCCACAAAAGAGAGCGAGTTATTATTGGCCGCTTCTGTCCGAACGCGCCCGACGAGGTCGACCACGTTCGGGCCACCCGCCCGATGTGTTACGGATAGACAGCGGGTCTTTGTGCAAAATAAAAAACGTCAGCGTTGATTACAAGAAATAGAAACTCAAAAGAATGTCATCCCTTTCCTTAATGATTTTAATAAAGGAGAAATCATATATTGACATTTTCAATTTTAAAAATTTTCCAACAACTATCAATTTCATCTACTCAATTTTGCTATAAATGCATACAGATCCCAAGTCTATCCGTTACACATCGGGCGGCTCGAGAGCGGCTCGACATCGGCGAGTAATTTGAGGAGTTGGTGACTTATGGATAGACCGTATGGCGATTAACTTCATCAATCGATTGAATCAATTCGATCAAATTTGTTGCCGGTCAAATCTGGAGTCGGTGAAATGTCGGCGAAAACCGTGTGCGCCGTCCGGCGCAATGTTCGTCGAAATGTCATAACATCTCCAAAAATTCAAGTCTTTTAGTCTCGAATCTAATGTCGTTAATGCTTCGTACAGCGCTGAACATTTCGCTTTGAAACTTTAATTCACTGTGTGAAATTAGGGATTTAATCCCGGTAAAATATTTATACATACCGGACAATACCGGTAACGGTACTATGCCAAGCGGCTGAAATAACACCGAAACCGTTAATATACTTTTTCGAGCAAAAGGTCCTGAAAAACGAAGTTTGGGCTTTTGTTGTGCCATGGCCGAACTGCAATGTGCCACCAGCCGTACCCTTAGGAGTTAATAGCCGTAATAACCATAAAGACATTAAAGACCAAATCGGTCTAACCAGATCCCTTGGGGTTACCGTGCGCTCGCTACCCCCGCCATATAAAAGATTCTGTAGACTTTTTCAAATACAGTGATATCCAATATTAATACAGTATGATTGTTTAAACATGTTTAAACAACGGTTTTGGAAACAGCGGGACAAACGATTTTTTCGAATCCATATTTATTAAGCTTAAGATTTTTAAAACTAAGAAAATGAAAAAACTCTATCCGATTACCCGAAATGTCATCGAAAACGGTCAACACATAAAACAGATATACATAGTAGGCATTGAAAGATGTAAAGAAAAGAATCTTTGAATTTTTCTGCTCACGATTGATCTAAATCGCAGTTTCTTATAATTGTTTTAATTTTTAATTGTTTTCGAGTATCCATATTTCCATGCGAAATAGAACTACTGTTTCGGATTTTGTTCAAATTTGGATATGTAGCAGTCTTTAGTGAAATATGAGAAAACGTATCTCAAACAATTCCTTGAAGTCTTGAAAATTGTTGGTTTTACGGACGTGTAATATGAGGTGTCACAAGTTTTTCCTTAAATTATAACGGCCAAACTAACTGTTTACCCCGACACGAGCGCTTCGTTTAAAATCAGGTATGAAGGGTTGGATCAGTCCGGTAGTGGAGAAAGTGTAAGTGGGTGAATTAAAACCACTGGTTTAAACAGGGAAGCCGGGTTTCTGCGACTTCGAGATCACTTTTAATAATAATTTTAAACACGCGGTACAAATAACTGACAATTGAGATGTCGTTTCGGGACTCACGGTTCTCGTTTCGGAGATCTCTCTCAGTCATCAATCTCGACTGTTGCGGATCGGGGTCCTCGCGTAATACGCAGGCATCCCCACCATACTCTCATACTGGGGAGCTCGTTAGAAATCGTTCAAATTGAACGCGAACGGTAAAGACAATAACACGGGACGAGACGGTAGCACAATGCTTTGAACGTATTTACAATCGCGTGTCAAACACTAACAAAACGATGAAAATTACTCGCTGATGTCGAGCCGCCCGATGTGTAACGGATAGACTTGGGATCTGTATGCATTTATAGCAAAATTGAGTAGATGAAATTGATAGTTGTTGGAAAATTTTTAAAATTGAAAATGTCAATATATGATTTCTCCTTTATTAAAATCATTAAGGAAAGGGATGACATTCTTTTGAGTTTCTATTTCTTGTAATCAACGCTGACGTTTTTTATTTTGCATAAAGACCCGCTGTCTATCCGTAACACATCGGGCGGGTGGCCCGAACGTGGTCGACCTCGTCGGGCGCGTTCGGACAGAAGCGGACAATAATAACTCGCTCTCTTTTGTGGCAGCTAATTTCCTACATTTGCCACAAGATGGACAGATAGACAAAGAAAGACCTTTCTCGCTGCTACCTGATCCGTCACCGATCTCTATATATACAGTCTTAAACCACCTTCCGATATCGCAGCGTCTCGGGCAGGGCCCGCCTTACTGATGAGTCCTCTAGCGGTTCAGGACTGGTCGGTCAGAGCTGTGACAGACCTTTTTTGGCCATTCCGTCGCGATACAGGCGGCGACCCTTGCAGCGACCCGTGCAGCTATTGGGTCGCTGCAAGGGTCGCTGCACGGGTCGCCGCAAGTTTCTGTGTTAAAGTCGAATAACTTTCGATATAAAAGAGATAGAACGATGAATTTTTTTTTAAATTAAAGCTCTAACTTTGCAGAATATGCGGAAAGTAGGGAAATTATGGTACGAACGTTTTTTAACCTTGACAAAATTCGTTAAACCTGCACAATTTCAATAAAACTTTTTTGCAACATGCTGTACATCATTTCCCGTAGATTCTTCCACGCTTATTTCAAATCTGGTCTCAGAATTTGTCTACCACCTCAGGATTTTCCAAAAAATCGAATTTTTTGTCAACGAAACAAATGAAATCATATTTTCGTTGAAATCCGATTGAGCTACACTGTTTTTTTGGTGGTTTTATTAGGAAAGGATTGGGCTATTGCAAACTAATTTTTTTAACCTCGACCATCAACTGTATGGAGTCGAAAAATTTAAACTAATTCGTTTTTTACGTCTTTTTCGATGAGCCGTCACACAGTGGTCTGGATTGGAAAATCGTGTGCCTTTCTGCCCAAAAACGAACTTTCTCGTATCGATATCTATAAACATTGCTTCCCAAATGTTCACAGACCTCGGAAATGAAGAAAATAGTACAATTTAATAAATATAATAGTTGCAATAAACAGTGAAAATAGGACATTTTAAGAGGAGGATTTTTCACGAGAAAAATTGCTTCTCTGTGATGCGGTGCCCTGACGTTCCTATTTAATATTATCTCTCGCCTTTTTTTTTTATATTGAAGAGCAGACTTTTGTGATAAAAATCATATCTTTCTATTATTTATTAACGTAAATACTCTATTTATATAATAATGCTCAATGCCGTAAGAAAAATTTGTGAAGTCCTTTCCATTTAAGATGGTATATCTTTAAAGTTTAGCCGAGTTTAGCTTTCTAATTAATTGGAATATTTTTAGTACACCTTCCTTCTAAATAATCATGAAAAAATTAATTCCGCTCCTCTCCGCCCGCTCAAATTATTATTGTTTAAAGCCATTAAAGTTGGTAATAGAATGTTTGCGAGGTATATTGTTGGTACAAATTATTATCAGATGACTTCACATAGCGAAAAATGTAAGATTTTAGTGTTAAATATTGCATCCGAGGTAATTCTTTAGTATTAAAATATAATAGAAGTTTTTCAATTCTGTTTCGTTCTGATATTTCGCTCACCTCTAGTAAAATAAAGATATAAGGTAGTAGGCTCGTTTCGTTTTTTAATCATTATAAATTATTATAAAAAATATCTTTGACACGCTTGTAATGCGTTCTTACCTTTACGGTAATTTTTTTTGTGTATGTTGATTGCAACAAGACTTCTCAAATTTATATTTTACGTATTCCATAAAACGTTACACATGTGTGAAACATAAATATAAAAAATACATATTTAGAAAGTAAAAAATAGTATATACGATTATATTCCAAAAATTTTTTTTTAAATCAAAAATATCAATGAAAATTTATAAAAAATTATTGTTTAACAAATGCAAAAAATATTTAATTACCTATAGTTAAAAATGACTATTTTTTAAATATTTTTAGTGAAAATTTCATTGCAGTATCTCTACTGGTTCAAAAGTTATAACAAAATGGCACACGATTTTCCAATCCAGACCACTGTGCGTCAGTGATTTAAATTTTGAACAAAATATGTTTATATTCCTTGGAGTTTCCACTGTAAAATGAGCCCTTCAAAAGAAATGGAGATATAAAAATTGGCGTCACAAGGAGCTGGCAACGGACGCTGTATACGACTAAATAACCCCATTTACACCTCGAGAATAATATTAGCAACCAGTCTTGACCAACGATGCCTTTTTAAGTGAAAGGTAACAACCCTGGAACAGACATTTTCTGACGTAAGGATCGACAGCGTCGGTCCTGAAATTACATATTTCATTCACGTAGTGAAAAAACATTTTAGATTTGTCTATGTCCAGCAAGTGATCCAATACACTGCCTCGTAAGTACGAGCGATAGCGGAACAGCAGTGGGTTAGGATACGATACCGTTACCGCCCACTACATACTACGCAATTGTAGGGGATGGCGGCAAGACGCCAACACGCATGGATTCGAACTGGTGACATTGTACTTGGTGTAAGCCTGAGAAGAAGGTTCCCAGGCAGGATTACGGTGACGTGTCTAGGTGCGAATGCGCGGACGATTGGATCAGAGTGGAGGAGGCAGGACTCGTTTCACACGCATTTTCGGCTGTATTGAAATACTTATTACAGCGGTCACACATACTACGCAGCGTGCGCCATCGAAGTCAACACATTGAGACTACGGGCTCGCGGCTGGGGTCGGGCTAGGCAGACCACGGGCGCGCGGCTGGGGTCGGGCTAGGCAGACCCAGGCAGACCGAACCCGGTAGACTCGATTTCTTCAGTGCCGTTCCCGGGGCTGTTCTCTACAGAGAGATTTATGACAGGTCATTACTATTGAGCTGGAAGTCGACACTTCCTCGACCAACACGCTTTGACTGTAATTTTCAAATCACTCGACGAAGTCGAGCCACTCTCGGGCCGCTTGATATGTCACGAATAGACTGCGGATCTTTATGCATTTATAGCAAACTTGAGTAGATGAAATTGATAGTTGTTGGAAAATTTTTTAAATTGAAGATGTCAATATATGGTTTCTCCTCTATTAAAATCATTAAGGGAAGAGATGACATTCAATTTAGTTTCTATTTCCTGTAATCGACGCTGACATTTTTTATTTTGCATAAAGATCCGCAGTCTATCCGTGACACACCATCAGGTGGCCCGGTGGCCCGAGAGTGGCTCGACTTCGTCGAGCGCGTTCAGACGTCAGACAGAAGCGGACAAGTTCGTGCGAACGCAGAATTGAATCTCGAGTAGCGCGAAAACTCGCTCGCCCGAACTTGTCCGATTCTTTCCGAACCCGCCCGACGAGATCGAGACACTCCCGGGCAGCTCGAAACCCCTTAGCAGTCCGATCCACTCGGGTAGCTTGAAACGCGCTCGAGCCGAAAATTATAAATTTCAACACTCTACACCTACCGAACCTTAAAAGTAACTGGTAAATGTTTCTTTGTATGAAAGTGATGAGATTAATTTAGTTAGACTTTATGCAGCTCTCCTTGTAATATGTTATAATGTATTGGCTCGTTCGGAAAGTCATTTCGTTTTCTCCTTTGCTGAAGAAACAATTCAATTCAATTTGATTTCTATTTCTTGCAATCGATATAGTAAATTTTTATTTTGCAGAAAGATCCGCAGACTATCCGTGACACACCATCGGGTGGCCTGGTGGCCCGAGAGTGGCTCGACTTCGTCGAGAGCGTTCAGACGTCAGACAGAAGCGGACAAGTTTGTGCGAACGCAGAATTGAATCTCGAGTAGCGCGAAAACTCGCTCGCCCGAACTTGTCCGATTCTTTCCGAACCCGCCCGACGAGATCGAGACACTCCCGGGCAGCTCGAAACCCCTTGGCAGCCCGATGCACTCGGGTAGCTTGAAACGCGCTCGAGCCGAAAATTATAAATTTCAACACTCTACACCTACCGAACCTTAAAAGTAACTGGTAAATGTTTCTTTGTATGAAAGTGATGAGATTGATTTTATTTAGACTTTATGCAGCTCTCCTTGTAATATGTTATAATGTATTGGCTCGTTCGGAAAGTCATTTCGTTTTCTCCTTTGCTGAAGAAACAATTCAATTCAATTTGATTTCTATTTCTTGCAATCGATATAGTAAATTTTTATTTTGCAGAAAGATCCGCAGACTATCCGTGACACACCATCGGGTGGCCTGGTGGCCCGAGAGTGGTTCGACTTCGTCGAGAGCGTTCAGACGTCAGACAGAAGCGGACAAGTTTGTGCGAACGCAGAATTGAATCTCGAGTAGCGCGAAAACTCGCTCGCCCGAACTTGTCCGATTCTTTCCGAACCCGCCCGACGAGATCGAGACACTCCCGGGCAGCCCGATGCACTCGGGTAGCTGGAAACGCGCTCGAGCCGAAAATTATAAATTAAGTTTCTTTTCCCTTCTACGACACATTTTTTTTGCACGAAGACGTTTCAACCCTCTACACCTACCGAACCTTAAAAGTAACTGGTAAATGTTTCTTTGTATGAAAATGATGAGATTGATTTTATTTAGACTTTATGCAGCTCTCCTATTGTAATATGTTAATGTATTAGCTCGTTCGGAAAGTCATTTCGTTTTCTCCTTTGCTGAAGAAATAACATTCAATTTGATTTCTATTTCTTGCAATCGATGTAGTCAATTTCTACTTTGCAGAAAGATTCGCAGTCTAGTAATGACAAACGGAAGCATTGCCATCCCTACACGATAAACGAAATTACTTTCCGAACGACCTGATAGTATGTAGTATGTAATTTAAATAAAAATATTAATTTTGTCAGTAAAAAGAAAGACTGCTGCTGCTACACATTTGTATAATAGACATTTACTTTAGCGACATCTACCACATAGCACGTCCTACATTAATGCGACCTGGCGCGACCGTGTTGCCCTCTTACGGCGAGGCAAAATCGAGCCCCGTTCTCCGTGCAGTGGCGCGGCAGCAGGGATCCAAAACGCGACATAGCTGCGGCGCAGTACAGCTGCAGAACGGAGCAGTTGGTTGTCTGGGTACATGCGATTAATTGCATTTTTAAGAGGCATTGAAGACAGCTTATTAACTGAGAGTTATTAAAGTTTTAATTTTCCTCAGAGTCAGTAAGTTCTTTATTTTTCTCGGAGTCATTAAGTTTTCCATTTTTCTTGGAGTTATTCAATTTTTCATTTTCCTCAGTGTCGTCAAGTTTTTTCATATAGTCCAGTCGGCAGGTCGAAAAAAGGCGTCTACCTGCAAAGTATTCCGAACTTAATGAAATTTTGACACGTCATTTAGGGGTACTCTGGGGAGTCGAATCTCAGTTTTCGACATCGAGGACCCTGTGCTAACTTGGGGAGGGGGAAAAACCACTACTTTTATTACCTTGTCTTGGTTTTTCGCATATCGGGCTCGAGTCGGGTACGCGATACATCAGACACATCGGGAAGCTTATGACTAGACTGCGGATTTTATGCATGTATGACAAAAATGTACACGTTCAATTTAAAGCAGTGGACATGTTAAAAATATTTAAGGACATCAATGTATTAGTTTCAGCTTAATAGGATAATTAAAAGAAGAATACAATTTATATTTGGCTCATGTGCCGTGCAATCAATGCAAACATTTTTTATTTTGCATAAAGATCCGCAGTGTACTCATGACTCACCTTTGTCGGGCGGCTTCTAAAACAATAGAACAAGATCGCGCGAACGAGTTATCGCGATACCCGAGAATCAACTGTGCGTTCTTATGAAATAGATAATAATAATAATGGTACGTATTTCTTTCATAACTTGTCCATAATGTGATTTTTATATAAGTACATTAGGTATATTCGGCAGACATGTGCATGATCGTTATTTGTATTAAAATTTGAAATAATGCACGTTTCACGTGAAAAAATTATAAGAAAATATTTACAACGTGGTATGTAATAAGTTATGATAACTTTTCAGTGGGTGATGTTTTTATTAACTGTTAAGTAACCTACTTAACTATCATTAATCTTACACAAATTCTTAAAAGATAATATATAGTATACAATATAAAATAAAATAGAAATTAACTTAAAATAAAATCATATAAAATAAAAAACTAGAGGGTTATTGTTGCTCGCTCGCTTCGATCGCTCGCGAGTAGGGTTGTTTTTGCTCGCTCGCTTTGCTCGCTCGCGGATAGGACTGCTCTTGCGAAAGGGTTAGTGGTACGCATGGCTAGTAGTACCTATAGCTATTAATGTTTTTTTTTTATTTGGTGTGTGACTCTCCACGAGCCACACAAAGAACTTCCCGATTCGTTAGTTGCAGTATATTATTATCATTATTAAGTGTACGTTTTAAGAAGATTATACGTTTTCAGGGAAATTCAATAGTTTTCTACTTATCAAAATATTTGCTATATGGCGTCACATTAAACCAACATCGTATGCTCGTTGCTCGCTTGGTTCCTTGTTATAGCATACTAATGTTGCAAAATAAATTGTCTTAATTAGTTTTTCGCAAACGATACAACTCCTCATTATCCGGGTTTGCAGTAGTGATCTTGGTTTTCTTCGATACTGTTAATTTAAATTGTCCCAAAATATATAAACTGCGCTCAATTTTGAAACTCTGCTCAGTGCTACATACAATATTTGTAAAGTTCGCCTTTCTGATTTTTTAAAATCCAAACATACTTTCTCGTATGTTTGTCCCTGACTTTTATGAATCGTAATCGCTTCAGCAGGAACCACTGGAAATTGACTACGTGTGATTTGATATTTTTCCTCACTCGACATATTTACTTGATTCGATATTTTTATTATTGGTGTAAAATTTTGATCAATATTTGTGCATTTTTCATATAATCACGATAACGAGTTCTTACTTTCACTCCTACTCTGGCCAATTGAAAATCTAACCACAATATAGACGGAATTTTAGTATTTTCTTGAAAAGTAATAAATTTTAATATTCCGCATGTGTGCTCCATTAATAAATCCGTTTTCAACATCAATGTTATTAATAATTATCATATAGTTTATATTAATTTTCAATTTAATCTCAGTTAATAATTCGTTTTGAACTGATTGTTTTTTTAAAGATTGTAATATAAATTTTTTTTTGTACTTTCATCGATATTCTTTGAAAATGTATTCTCGCGAGTAGAGATGATTAACTCACTCTTGCATTGGGATAATTTTCGATTATTGTAAGCGGAAACATCATCGTAAGGCACAAAAAAAAATTTTAAAAAATTTTTTTTTTAATTTTAAAGAAATCGAAAAAAAATTTTTTGTGTAATTACGTTTGTTTCTTCGGTGGAAACTTTCGGTTCTCTCGTATAAATTGCATTGTTGAATGAACTTCTTTCGAAAAAACTAAAAAAACTAAAAAACTACTTGACCAAAATGGACCAAAATCTAATCAGCTCTAAGTTACAGCGGGGCATATCGATTGCATCATTCATCATCCTGATCGCGTTGTTACTATTTCTGAAAACGTTAACGAAAAATTTGAGTACATAGAAACGGCCATACGCGCGCGCGCGCACGCACACACACACACACACACACACACACATATACGAACATTTTGCTGAAAATAGTCTAAAATGACTGCAATGACCATGAAACGTGAAGATCTGCTAAAAAATCGATTTTCCATTTTCGGGGTCATTACAATAACTTCCCTATAAAATCGGGAAGTTAATTATATAGAGCCTATAGATAATACAGAATAAAATATAAACACGAAATATAATACGTATAATGTTTATATTTATATTTCGTTTTTAATTATTGCGATACTTTACCATATTGTAATCTTCTAGGTGTATTGTATAACTTCCGTAAAAACATTTTAATGATATTATCGATACATATCTAAGTTCATTCGGAGAAAATTCGTTAAAAAGCTAGAAATATTGTCTTTTAAGTTTTTCACATGAAACGTGCATTATTCGAGCTTTAATACAAATAAAGAGCAGGCACGCGTTTGGCGAATATACCTAATGTAGTTATAAAAAAACCAAGTATATTAAAAATCACGTTATAAGTAAAGAAAGAAAACCATTATTACCATTATCTATGTCATAAGACCGCAGAGTATTTGAATCTCGGATAACGCAATAACTCGTCCGCCCGAACTTGTTCGATTCTTTTCGTACCCGCCCGACGAATTCGAAGTCGAATCGAAGGGCCGCCGCCGGACTTTCTGCGACCCGACCCGACTCGAACCCGAACATCGAGCGGCCCGCACATCCCTAAATTATTTATAATTATAAATATATTATATTAAATTACCTATATTATAATAACCTATATTAGGTAATTATGATCACACTTTAAATAAGTAAATATGGCTCAAATTGTGCCGTATTTAGGCTCATTTTAATTAGAAGAATCTCACAAATACGTTGGTAATTCCGTAAAAAAAGATTGAAAAATAAAAAACTTTCCTATGTGCATTGATGTAATCGGTACGCAGCCTTTTGAACTGTGTCGGCTGCCTCGTACCTCAGTCCCTGTTTGTCGTTTACGAGCTGTCGTAAAAAAAGTTCTGGTACATATGTTGATAGTCTAAAAATATGATCAATGCTATTTTTCAATTTCTCTAAAAAACCTGCATTTGTCGAATTTTTGCGTGTTTTTCACTTTGTGTAATTAACATTTTGAACCAAAAAATCGGGAAAAAATCTCAAATATCAATTTCAATTAAATGCAATTATATGATTAAATTAATGCAAGTAAATGGGGAAAATGGACCGAAAATTGAATGGCACAACGGCTGTTTAAATAATTCGAAGGACTATCTCGTCCGGCTAGGCCCTTCATTCCAAATTGTAATATTCCAATATTCCAATATCATTTTAAATATATTCAAGTACTATTTAAAACTATTAATGAGTTTTAACAACAAAATATTTTAAATAGAAAACTAAATTTTGACATATAAGATAAGATTATAGCAAGCTTGCTATAAATGTCGAAAACTCGAGTCTGGCCAGACATTCAATTTTCAGGAAACACTATTCTATGATGACGAACGGAGAAAAGGGAAGTGAAGCTCGGGGGCTTCGGTCGCCGTGGAGTGGAGTGAAACATTGTAACATGATACGGGTCGGGTCGGGTATATCGGTGTGAGACTACTAATCAAACAACAAAGCTTAATTATTTATCATTACTTTTTTATAGGATTTTCCTTAACATATTTGGTGAATTTTGTTTCTTTTTATGAAAATGATACCAAAATTATATAATTCCGATGATATTTGCTTATGCAATGAGCGACGCAAGTTTCGGACACAAAGAAGGACAGCGTCGGGAAAAGAAGAGACGCGGAGAGTCCTTATTCTTTTAAGATTTCGACTTCGACTTCGTCTGCTAGATCTTCGCCTCGTCGCACAATGTACTCATAAATGAATCATGTTTCAGGAAGTGGTTCAGTTCAGAATGAAATAAAATAATGTTACAAGCACTTTTTAAATAGCGTCATATATGGTGCAAGAAATATTCGTATAGAGTCAAATAGAATTATTTTTTTAGATATCTTCGTACGAAATACTGCCTCTAAATAACATTGTATGGATAGGAGCCGTCGAAAATTAGTTTAATTAGTTAATACTTTTATCTTGTTACTACCTCTACTTTAATAATTGCAGTCAATAATGCTGTCGAGCATTACAAGTATGGGATAAATAAGTAAAAAAATTAATTTTCTGTTTCGTACTAAGGATCTTAATAAGAACGATTGAATTTTGTCATTACACAACATAACAAAATATTTTTTAAGAATCATTATTTTATATATAACGCAATAATGTTCAAATTACTTTTAAATTCCAATACATTTGTAGAATATTACGTAGTAATTACTTCCATTTTTCCTACATCTATAAACTATCGATTATATCGTAAACAATTATTACAATGGTGATAATAAGGAAAATAAGAATGCAATAAGTGAATTATATATAGTATTATAAGGCAATTACAGAATAGGTAATGTCAGCATTCTACTATATCATTCTTCTTCAACTTGACGAATATCTCGTCGATTGTGGAACTTTTACCGCTGTGGTATATCAGATCACTGTAACTTTCCCGTTATCCCCGCGCCCACTCGCGCCCACTTACCGGTCCCGCGGAATAACACAGGGGCTGGCAGTCTTTAATAGTATCTCGTCGGTGGCGGAGGGCAATAGCAGAAGGCAAATTGAAGGCAGCCAGCCGGCCGAAGCTGAATTTGTTTAAGAGGGCAGTACCGTCGCGTCTACTGATCTGATTGGTTAATATCGTTTTACAGGGCCGATCGTCGGTGAGGGTAGTTCGCACTGATGTGGCAGATGTCAGCAGCGAAGTAATCGAGCGCACGAGGAAGAAGATCGATCGACACCAATCGATACGATCAGCGTGTCGTTCGGAATAACGCATACGGTCGTGCGAAGGCGCGGCAGCTCCCCACTACGCACAGATGCACATTTTGTGCACATGCAAATTTTACTTATTCTCATATTTATGTTATTTTTCTTAGACTGCGGATCTTTATGCGAAATAAAAATTGTCTGCATAGATTGCAAGAGATGGAAACTATAAAAATTGCATTGCCATACCATTTTCTCTACAGTTCAATTTCAATTCATTACATTTCGAAATTTATTGAAATGTGTTTATGGAAAAAAAGTGTCGTTCGACGGAAAAGAAAATTTATATTTTTTTTATGACTACTATACACTTATTTTAATGTTTAAATATTAATAATTTTAAATTCAGACTACTCAATATCAGAAGGGATAATAAATGAATGAAGTAGGAAATAATAAATATTATATTTTTTCATTTAGTTTGATTATTTTTCTTTATTAGTCAACTATTAGTCAAATTTTTACAAACCTTGACTTGCGCGAACACAGAAGATGATTTGCAGGACAAATCTGATAAACAGGTTCTGGATGATCAGCTTTTCTTCGTAACTCCTCCCGTGAATCGCTCGAGTACAGTGCTGCTCTCACCGCATTTCTTCTTGGTTGAAAATGGTTGAAAAGAGGATTGTCTTATTATACAGACCTGCACAGACCTGGGCGACGCTGGCTCGAAAAATACATGTTGCTGTTGCTGCTTCTCACCAAAGAGGACTGAAGAGGACTAATCCCAACTAATCCTGACTAATCCTCTTTGCTTCTCACCTTCTCTTGCTCAGTAACACTCAATTACACTCAGTAAGACAGTTCCAGTCCCCACGTCATCCACTCCGACCAGTGCTGCCAGATGAGGGGAATCACGCCGATTTTAGGTACCCCCTCTCCGACGACCACCAGAGTAAGTGACACGTTGCGCGTGCGCGACGGGGATTGAGTAGGGGCAAATGGGGGACACGTTGCGCGTGCGCGATGGGGACGGGGACGCACACACACGCAACGATGACAGATGAGATGATATGACATTTCGCAGGTTTTAGGTTATTGCCGCGTATCGTATCGAACTCATGTACATATACGTACTTAATGAAATTAATAATATGAATCGATCTAAATAGACATTGTAAACATTCTTTATTATAAATAAAATGAATTGTGGGAGTTTCAGTCGTGAAGCGAAGTATGAAGTATGAATTTTCACACTGTGGATTTTGAAACTACCTTTTTCAATGCATATATTCGAAAGTTTGGTATTGGGATTATTGGGAAGGCGAAACGAATTGTAGAATTGAATACTGAATATAATAAATATATTATACATAATAATATACACCAGCTCGGTTGGTTGAGCGCGTTAGGTATTCAAGTGTAGACGTACTTGTACATAATAGTATACAATAAAATACAATATGATATAAATATACACATACACACACACACACACACACGTAATAATCAAACTAATATTCAACATGTATCACTCTCACTGCTGCTATTTTCGGTTTCGTCAGGGAGCAAGATCCCATCTAATTCGGAAGGTACTTCTTTGCTGTGGTACATGTCAGAATTAAAATATTCCAACACATTGTCCGGTACATTGTAGCTGCATGCATCAACGTTCTTTGACTTTAAATATAATTTAATTCTAGTTATAGCGGAAAGCATCTGCGTACCTAAGCAATTTCTTTTTAAATTTTTCATGTCCGTGATTATTGAAAAATACCTTTCCACATCTGCATTGGAATGCGGTAGTGATAGGCATATAAATGCTACTTTTGCAAGTTCGCCATACATTAATTCACCTGAACAATCTTTTAAATTTCTTACGGTGCTCCAAAATGCTATAACATCTAATTTTTTAAACTGTTCTTTTTGTTCATATGTTGAACCCGCAGACAATGTGAACCATTGGTCAATTGCTATTTCAGCTGTCACTTTGGATGGAAAATGTTCTGCAATGATATCGTTAAACCGGAGTTTTCGGTGGATAATAATCTGGACAAATTAAATGTAGAAGATACAACGATATTATTGGCGTTAAATGAAATTTATATTGGGGCAGCAGCAACCAATTTGATAGATGATTTAAGAGAAAGTCAGCCCGAGGAAGTCACACAATTCTATACAAATATTCAACAATTTTATAAAACTGCGTACAAAGAGTCCATCAAAAGACTTCCGGTTAACGACAAGTTTGTAAATGCATTGAATTTTTTAGATCCAAACGTAGCATTAGATCACAGTAAACACGTAGGTCAAATCGATATCATTGCAGAACATTTTCCATCCAAAGTGACAGCTGAAATAGCAATTGACCAATGGTTCACATTGTCTGCGGGTTCAACATATGAACAAAAAGAACAGTTTAAAAAATTAGATGTTATAGCATTTTGGAGCACCGTAAGAAATTTAAAAGATTGTTCAGGTGAATTAATGTATGGCGAACTTGCAAAACTAGCATTTATATGCCTATCACTACCGCATTCCAATGCAGATGTGGAAAGGTATTTTTCAATAATCACGGACATGAAAAATTTAAAAAGAAATTGCTTAGGTACGCAGATGCTTTCCGCTATAACTAGAATTAAATTATATTTAAAGTCAAAGAACGTTGATGCATGCAGCTACAATGTACCGGACAATGTGTTGGAATATTTTAATTCTGACATGTACCACAGCAAAGAAGTACCTTCCGAATTAGATGGGATCTTGCTCCCTGACGAAACCGAAAATAGCAGCAGTGAGAGTGATACATGTTGAATATTAGTTTGATTATTACGTGTGTGTGTGTGTGTGTGTATGTGTATATTTATATCATATTGTATTTTATTGTATACTATTATGTACAAGTACGTCTACACTTGAATACCTAACGCGCTCAACCAACCGAGCTGGTGTATATTATTATGTATAATATATTTATTATATTCAGTATTCAATTCTACAATTCGTTTCGCCTTCCCAATAATCCCAATACCAAACTTTCGAATATATGCATTGAAAAAGGTAGTTTCAAAATCCACAGTGTGAAAATTCATACTTCATACTTCGCTTCACGACTGAAACTCCCACAATTCATTTTATTTATAATAAAGAATGTTTACAATGTCTATTTAGATCGATTCATATTATTAATTTCATTAAGTACGTATATGTACATGAGTTCGATACGATACGCGGCAATAACCTAAAACCTGCGAAATGTCATATCATCTCATCTGTCATCGTTGCGTGTGTGTGCGTCCCCGTCCCCATCGCGCACGCGCAACGTGTCCCCCATTTGCCCCTACTCAATCCCCGTCGCGCACGCGCAACGTGTCTCCCATTTGCCCCACTCAATCCTAAAGCGATGGAATAGGATAGTGGAAGGGGAAAAGTAGGAGAGTACCTGGTTGCGATCTCACAACCATCTGGCAGCACTGACTCCGACAAAGGAGTTGCAGGCTGCAAATGGCTGCAATTCTTGCAGCAACATGTGTTTTTCGAGCCAGCGTCGCCCAGATCTGTTATATATTCGCCAATCACATCATCACATCAGTACGACTCGACGGTACTGCCCTCTTAAACAAATTCAGCTTCGGCCGGCTGGCTGCCTTCAATTTGCCTTCTGCTATTGCCCTCCGCTATTAGACGGCAAAAATAGCTACTAATACGCGCGGAGAATCCCAGGCAAAAATCGAGTTAATCCCACCTTGAGCAACTCGAACAATAGCGCAGCTCGGAACGGGCCAATTCTTAGCTCTAGGTAGGATTATCCCTCGGCAGGCCTGGTTATCAGGGTATATTTCTGGAAGCCCGCTGGCATGAACTCCACACTCTTTCTAGATGTACTCCAACCGTTGCTCCGAGCAGCCAATAAGCGGCGTCTGGAACGATACTGCCCTCCACATTCACTCCACGCTCTGGACTATTCCTGGCAGTTCCAAACTGTGCTATCAGGGTTCTTACATGATGCGTTGTGGTCGTGGTGCAAGATTTCTCGCGCATGCGCGGCGATTTCAGCCTCACAATCAGTAAAGTAAAATTCTCGATAAAATAGGGTACCTTGAGCACCGTGCAAAATTTTAAAAGATTTGTATGATTTGATTCTAAAAAATGAATGTATAACATGTGTATTTGTGTATATTTTGTAACTCGTAGGACACGTCCTGGAGTCTTTTTGTCCGGAACAGATTGCTTAGGTACATTTCCCGCTAATATAACTGAATATAACTGCCTCAGGGCTCTGCTACCTCATCATCCTAATATATTTATATAGAATATAGATACGTTACTGTTTTGGCCGCGCCTATGCGAGAAATCTTGCACCACATCGCATCATTGACATTATTGCACATTATTGATTCGATTTTTCGCAATCACCTCGACACTCACACTCCCTAATCAGCGCTACGACATCAGCTTACTAAATAAATAATGCAATAGATATAACAATATAACAACTGAACACTTAATGAAAACTCATGATTTCGTCAAGTGCGATCGTTTAGTTTAATATTCGATGAAAAGCAATCTGAAAAGTGATCTTGGTTCGCGTAGAAATGCATATAATACAAGTACGTTACGACAACTGTAAAGATTTGTTTAACGATAACGACGGAAGCCACGAATCTCTCTGCAGTTTCTCGAATTTGATTTTATTCAGGTGGACGCTTTGAGCAATTTGTTCCGCCGTATGCGTCAGACCATAATAGTCCACGAATAAGCCCTCCGGATCTACCAAGTACATGATAATCGTATGATCGACCTGAAAGAGAACACGAATATTGATATTCACGCTGAGGATACCAACTAACATTATATTACTAACAATGTAATCGGCATCTTTATCCTTGGGTCCGTTGCTATAGTACACTCTGTAAGCTCGGCACACTTGAGCAACCTGTTCTTGGGAGCCGGTAAGAGCAACAAATTTATCAGAGAACTCTCTGATGTATTTCCCTACCACTTCCGGCGTATCTCTGTCAGGATCCACAGAAATAAATATTGGTTGCATTTTCGTATCGTGTTCTTTCTCTAAAACGCGATGCGATGGTAAGAACAAGCGGTGCGGTATCGTCGATATTTAGATAAGTCGAAGGCGTACCAAGAATATTAACGACAGCCGTTAGTTTCTCAAGTTCGTCCGGACATATGTCTGGACAATGCGTAAACCCAAAATATATCATGACCCATTTTCCTAAGAAATCATCCGATCTAACTAATTTCCCATTAGGATCGACCAACTCAAATTTTCCTCCTATCGCAGCTTTTCCTATTTCACGCCGCCTTTCTTTCTCCAGCAAAAGATCTTTTGTTTGCTTCAAATAATATATATAAGCTATAAAAGATCCTCCAAGTATACTTGTAATCGTTGCGCTTCTCAATGTAATGGGACTTGTAATTTTAAAACTGCTTTTGGAGTGCTTCGGTAACGACTTGAAATCCATCTTTTGGTACGAATTCTTAAATGTATTTATACATCGTATGTGTGGATAATACTGCCTGTAGGTGTGCGCATGCTGAAAGCACTTCTGAAACCAGAATCGAGCGATATTTCATTGAAAATTGACAACGAAATCAAGTAAACGTTGTGAAAGCAATATTTCAGTACACAACTATCAAAACGCTACTATATACTTGTATCAGTCGAATCGTGTATTCGTCGTATGTACTTCTCTACGCTTTAGGATACGTCAATTTTAATGATGCTTACGTTTCGAAGAACTTGATTCGAACACCTGCTAAACAATGCAATCGACTGATTAATTAAATTTGACATTGTTCCGACGTGACTTCTGTTAAACGGTTTCAAAGTAAATATAGGTTATGTTATGTTACAAGTCAATCGATGCAGTGCCAGCAGTGCTTCGATTGAGCCCAACCTTTTTGATACGATGGATCGCCGCTAGAGGCGCTGCGCGGAAAAATAGTAACGTATCTACTATTGGGTAGCAGAGCGGCCAGAGCCCTGAGACAGTTATATTGGCGGGAATGAATCGAAATAATCTTACCAGACAAAAAGACTCCAGGACGTGTCCTACGAGTTACAAAATATACACAAATACACTTGTTATACATTCATTTTTCAGAATCAAATCATATAAATTTTTTAAAATTCTGCGGGGTGCTCAAGGAACCCCATTTCATCTACCCAATAGTAGATACGTTACTGTTTTTCCGCGCAGCGCCTCTAGCGGCCATCCATCGTATCAAAAAAGTTGGGCTCAATCGAAGCACTGAATCGATGAGAACGAACACGTGCGTTATCATCGAAGCGCGCAATTTGAAAAATTCATTGTTCGATAGCATAGGAATAATCATTGTATAGAATAATCTCCGTTCTATGAAAAAACTTTAGCCGTGAAAAATATTGTTAAGAATTTATCGCTGAACACCTGTCCTCTTTATTGATCTCGATCTATTACATATATATAATTCATCTGTGTCACGATAAGAGAGATAACGATAGAAATTTCATCAAAGTATATCTTATGATTGATTTGTGTTGCGTTTATAAAACATTGCATTCCCCGAGTCGTAGAGCCATTGATTTTTCTTGCGAATTCACTACAGCGTTTCGCATACAATACTCCCACCTAAAACAACGTTGAAATAGAAAAGAAATGAAAAAATTATGAAACAATAAATACAACCGTTTACACGTGCCTGTTTCCTTTCCTGTCTTCGAGCGTAAGTTTGTCTATCAATAATTTATCTGAATAATGAACTGTTTTCAAACCATCCTCTGCTTCATCCACACGATTTTGATACCAAACCTGTGCTATTATCGTCGATTGATTGTCAGGGCGTGATTGATATCTTATCGCCGCTGCGATGTTGTAGTACGTCATTCGATTAAGCTTCCGGTTTAATAATCTTGAACAAATATTTTGACAGAACTGTTTACATTTTTATATGACATAAGACATAAGAGATCGATTTTGTTGTTTTACGCAAATCATTCAACGTATAACTGACAGCTAGAGCATCAAATAAGACATCTCGTATTAATGCATTCCTTACGGGCATTCAATCTTAAACGTCGAATTGTATTGTTTAACTTTGATGAACAACATTCCCGATGTTCTTGGGGTGTCTTCGGATACCGTGACAGACGCTCTGAACGGTTCACCTGGTAACAATAAGAACTTCAGTTCTATTTGCGATAGTTCGGTGATCAATGGAATTTTCGATTTATACCGCAAAATGGTTCCTCCTCTCGTGTCGTTAAATAGTAGATCCCTAAAGCACCACGATCAGCTCCGTAACCCATTTCTTGAGACCAGAATGTGGACTCCATGGGAAAACACAGTCCGTTTACATAAGATCTTCTTCCTTGCGGACACGGCCAGGCAACGAACTTGCACGTTTCGTTAACCATTCGAACGCTTTCCAGGAAGAGAGCCCAAGCTCTCAAATGACTACACGCAACCTCCCTAGTTAAGCTATCCTCTAAAGTGGTGGTTAACAATTACGCTCCCGATCATTATCGTTCTATCGATTCCTTTGCCGAAAAATTAAAAAAGAAAAAAGAAAACAGAGAACCGTACCATTCATATGGCTAACAACAACAGAGTTTTTTACGTCGTTGCAGCCAGGCTGTTGCCTACCACCGTTGGGAAAGAAGTCGACATGGCCAAGGGGTTTCAAGAGGCCAAACCCATCCGCAAAGTCCTCGGATCCGTCCGTGTGAATCACATCGACCAGTTGAGCATCACTGGCGTCCAGTTTCCTCGATTTTTCTCGGAATAAGTGATTTCTGAAGAACGGAGACGCCGGGTCCAAACCAGTTATACGTCCCAAAAGATGATCCTTTCTTTTCAGAATCTCCGAGGCACAGCCAGCGACATGGGCACCGAGACTAAAGCCGATTACATGAATATGTTCGGAAGGAGTGCCGAGACCGATGGCATCTAGGAGAACCAAGCCCAGTTGACGACCGACTAGTTCGGTGTTTGCCACAGCTGCCGAATACGTTGTCGCCGCGCCTTTTGTCCAATCCAGAACCAACACATTTACATCTTCCTGAAAGACAATTTTTCATCATGCAATAGAATGCAAAAGACTCGTATCGCGCAGTTCAAATATTTTTTAACTGTTGGCTTACAATGTTCAATAGGCTCTTTGCAAGAAGTATGGCTCCGACATCGCTACCACTTCCTTTGTAACCGTGTATGATGACTTTCAGAGGCTTTCTCGCATCGTATTTTGATTGCAAAATAGATTTAAAATCATCGCCATACCGAAGACCGTCGGGCGAATCTTGTTTGGCACGGGTGTACAGTAAAAACCTGGTCTGAATTATACTTGGATGTTGTGGAGCTCGCTTCAATGTCAAATGAGCTGGCGGATCGGAGAAACAACCAACCAAATCGAAGCAAATTTTCGGCTTGAGATCTGCGCGTATTATTCCTTTTCTGTGTAGCATCGCTCTGTTCCTCACAGTTAAAAGTTTTACTGAAAACAAATAGAGAGAGAGAGAGAGAGAGAGAGAGAGAAATTTCAAAAAAAGTTTGATTAAAACAATGCATAAATAGTTTTGTCATTAACTTACTTGTACGTTTGGCCTCTGTATCCCACATAATAAACAATAGTACAATAATATGGTATTTTAAAGAAACAAACTGCATCTTTCTCTTGACTCCTTTTCGCTGCTTGGTCTTTAGTTCTACTGCAATCCTCGCTTCCTTCTTCTTCTTCTTCTTCTTTTTCTCGATTTTTCCTTTCTCCTCCTGGGCTTAAAGTTCTCTCTTTTCATCAAAATATTCTTTCCTCCAACTCTTTTGCCTGACGTAGACTGAAACCGGCGTCCACAAACGGCTTCTCCATACACACCTCTCCCAGTCGATTATTACGATTACAAAATACAGGAACTACTAATTTTCGCAACCACTGTTTCACTCGAAACAATCGTTTTACCATTTAAACGAACACTTATAGATGACTTGGATATATCATTCGGTACAATGATCGAAACAGTGCAAATATTAATACAATACAAAATGATTTATTGATAGCTGTGTGAATCGGACAACGTATACATAAATAATTCGATTTAACGTTTTTTCGCTTAAAGAAGTTTAAACTAATAGTAAAATATGTTGGTCAAGAATACTGGTATAAATCGATTCATAAGCAATACCCGTCGATGAAGTGTGACCGGCTCTGTTACGACTGGTTGAACGAAACACGCGTGCATTAACTGCAAGACTTTCGCTCGGTCATCAACGATTATGCTATGTCCCCCTTTTACACCAACCAATGTGATGTAATATTTAGGACGTCTCACAAGAGCAAACAAGGGCTCGTCGAGTTCATAGAGAGGCTTGTTGCTTTCACTCTGAGCATTTCAGTGAGGCGTTTAACCCAACGCGTTCACAATATTTAGGAAGTTCGCTGTTTATGTATATTTCCAGTTCCCTGAATTTAAGAGCAGTATATTTTCTAAGTTTAAGATGTTGCTATTTTTAACATTTTTCCAAATACCCAGCTACATGGTTGGAGTTGTAAATACTTCAGAGATATATTTTCGCGTACATACTTAGCCTTGTACCACTACATAGATATGTACTTGGAAAGAAGATAAGTACTTTGTCACACAAGTGTGGAGATTTTTACACAGATACAGAGATTCTTGATTCGTATCGAATAGAGATTCGAGACTTTATTCGATAACGAAAACAGACATAGATAGTTTTGTACAGTTTTTTGAGAGAACACGAATGTGCGAGCGGAACAAGAAAGGACCACCTAAAGCCTTCGGTGTTTCTCCTTTAAATCTTGACAAACCGGATAGACGAGTTCGCGCGCGTATAAACATTTCCCCGATCTACTCGATCGCGTATCGTTCCGTTGCGAACTAGTAGACGAAGAATGAATGCATTCTCTTTTAAATTTGAGTGACTACTATCGCGATGCGTAACTACTTCCCACACAGACTCGGGACTTCAGGACTTTATATATTCGAGACGATCGAAAACAATTTCCCTAGGCGCAAAACGATTTTCAATCAGCATAGTGATACGAGATACATTGTAAGATCGCCGATCGATATTTAAAAAAATTTCAGATGTACGTAACATATCAAGATATGCCGCAGGTGGTTCTTGAGATAATGCATCGACGATCACCACGTAGCCCCCCGACGTGAATGACAATTTGTCAATTAATCATCGATAAGAATATAATCCGTGTTTCTATACACGCATCCACGTATTTCGGTGGAAGATGCTTTATATACGGCTGGGGTTAACTAGGCATCAGTGACCGGTTCGAAGTATCGTCGCATACAATAACAATGCTGCCACTATTAATCCTTTGTTACTGTGTTGTACCGGTGATACTGGGAATTCCTTTATCCGAGTACGACTACGAGTCGATTAATTACGTTGACTTTGACGACGAGAACCGGGGTCTTGTTCCCCTTAAAAACAACGCTCCATCCGCTGTAAGTAAATAAGTTTCCTTATTTAAGTCCGACAGTAACGCGTAAATATCAGTACTTTAATAATTAGAAATTCACTTACCACTTACACCGTTAAATAACGCTGTTTTACCCCTGAAAACAATTTGAAATGAATAATAATGTAACAGGCAGTACGTGGACAGAAGTATGGATATATAGGTGAAACTCACGAAGTTGCCACCACGGATGGATATATTCTACAGATACATAGAATCGTAGGATCCAAAAAGAGTCCCAAAAGCAACGGTAAGCCTGCCGTACTGCTTATCCATGGTCTTCTGGACTGCTCGGCCACCTGGGTGTTGGGAACCCCTGAAAAAAGTTTAGGTACGTCAAATTACCATGAAACTTATGTATCTAATTCGGATAAACGTGACGAATTAAAAAGCGCTAAATGGGATTGCTGTTGCTCATAGGATACATATTAGCGGATTGGGGCTACGATGTATGGATGGGTAACGTACGCGGCAATAGATATTCACGGAAACATAAATGGTTAACTACCAAGGATAAACAATATTGGATGTTCAGCTGGCATGAGATGGGGATATACGACCTTCCAGCAATGATCGATCATATACTGAAAGTAACTGGTCAAAAAAAAATCATGTACGTTGGCCATAGCCAAGGGGGCACCACGTTTTTAGTGATGGCAAGCGAGCGACCGGACTATCAAGAGAAAATTGAAGCAGCATTTCCTTTAGCACCAGCATCCTTCATGTCTCATATGACGAACCCATTCATGAAACTTCTGGCCCCCTTTGTCAATAGTATCGAGGTAATATTCGTTAATTAAATCATGAAATATCGTTAAAAAAGGTATATGTATGTATGCGCATACAATATCTAAACGTATACTTCTAATTTTTAGAAACTCACAAATGCGATAGGCATGTACGAATTCCAGCCGTCGGGCAAATTTATACAAGATGTAGCAAAAATTGCTTGCCAAGAGGAAGCAATTACAAGTCCACTGTGTACTAGCATAATATTCCTTATTGGCGGACCTAGCTTTAAACAGCTGAATAGGGTAATTAGTACATTTTTATCGTATCTATGGAACGTTTGATGCGTATGGAACAGAATATTGTTACAAACTTTAATTCGTAGACTCTTATACCCGAAGTTGGCCAATACGATCCTGCTGGAGCAGCTGCCAGACAATTCGTACATTACGCTCAACTAATTAATTCTGGTTAGTAATAAGTATGATGTTGGATACTTTTGCAACAATTCTAGATTACTATCGCCCATTATTTTTCTAGGAAATTTTGCACATTACGATCGTGGCTTATTCGGTAACTTAAAAGCATACGGTAGCATTCATCCTACTAAGTATAATCTTGCCAACATCAGGATGCCTGTCTACTTGTACTATAGCACCAAAGATCAGTTGGTTAGCTACAAGGTATGTCTTTTACGAGTAAGGGTAGGTTTCTTAAATGCACAAATACGATGCACACTTACTTGAGTCTTTGTAAAATAGATGAAATTCACAAGACATTTGCTAGTCCCTATAGTAGTTTCGAAAACTAATTCCATCGTGCTTTCACAGGACGTAAGAAAGTTATACGAGCAGCTGCCTAATGCTCAGAGTTTCTTGGTTCCACATAAAGAGTTCAGTCATTTGGATTTTGTTTGGGGCAAGGACGTCGACACGTTGCTATACAACAGAATTCTCAGCCGTATGGAAGTTCACAGGAAAAACCTATGAGATCCTATCGCAAAGATTGGTTGTTAAACTTACTTTCTTGTTAAATACAAATGTATATTGTTAAATATAAATATGAGTAAATACCGCTTCTAAATATTTATGTAATTCAATTATTATGTTGTATTAACCTGAAAGAACCCCACAGAATTTTATGGCAATCAAGGCTCTCTCTCTCTCTCTCCATCAATTTACATCCGATCAAAAGGTTTCAAACGAGTACATACATGGAAATAGTTACGACATCTCTATCATCCCCTATCATCCCTATCATCTCTCACTTCACTATCCCCTCCCCACTTTCTTGAACCAATTAGGGCGAAGATGCGCAGCGACAAACGAAAACTGGTCTTTACGCGGTACTGCTCTCTCGTTGGATAGAGTATAGTACTAGCCGTGCTGAAGGTAAAAATGGCAACAACGCGGGAGTCCGATTGATATATATATACCAATATACCTAACCCAACCCACGGTAGACTCCACCTGGAACCAGTCCACGCGGAATGCAGCTTTCTGCAGTCCAGCTGGAACGCCACTCTATCCTGGATTCCGCTTCCCCGCAAGATGGCAGCACGGTCGCACTGATTAATGCGGCGAATGCCGTTATACAGGGCAGCGCCGTCGGTAAGGGCAGATCGCACTAATGTGGCAGATGTCGATAAAGTAGATTTCTATTGTACAAATATGTAGCAGTTTTCCTTTTTACCGACAATACTGATTTTTGAATGAATATTCAGTCATATGCAAGGAGAGAAAACGAAAAAAAAAATAATTTGTGCAAAATAAAAATTCTCTGCATCCATTGCAAGAGATGGAAGCTAAGATTAAAATGTCCCCATGCAAAAAAAGACAAAGTGTCGTATAAGGGAAAAGAAAATTTACTTTTTCTTATTTTTTAATACGCCGCAGGGAGTTGGTAAAGACACATGGACAATGACACAAGGAATATATATATATATATAATAAATATTATAATTTTTTATTATTACTATGCTTTATTATTGGACGAACACCTAAATATCTCTTCAGGTTATTGTGATGCAAAAAATATTTGTTACGTAACGTGCACGGTGTGCCAGATATTTGGTCCATTGACACCATGCGCATTACGTAACAAATATTTTTTGCATCACAATAACCTGAAGAGATATTTAGGTGTTCGTATTTAAACGGAACACCCTGTATATTGTGATTATTACACGTTGTTGCCTCTGCTTCCCGAAACTTGTGGCCCGTAGCACGTTCTGGCATAGGTGGGATACCTAAAAAATACAAAGAAAATCAGTAATGTACAATATATGCATGTGTGTTGAATGGCATAATTAGATATACGTACCACGCGAAAAATTAGAGGTCTTCCTCTTCCCCGGTTGCCGCAGCTTCCTTCTACTCCTTCCCTGGATAGCACATTATATTTATCCTCTGTTCTGTAAATTAGATTTTCAATTACACAGTGAGTAAAGGTGAGTATTTAATCTTCTTCGCTTATTGCTCATCTCAACGAATTTTCTAATTTCTGGTGCTACAATTACAAAAGGTCTTCTGACGTTTTTCATCAACTAATATACCTAACTGATTCAAATATTGCAATGATATTTATAAAAAATCGATTAAGTTGAACTACAAACAAAAGAATGTACTACCAGAAATAAAATAATTCGATGATGAGAAGCAAGTGAAGAAGATTAAATACTTGCCTTACTGAATTGGTTTAAGCCATCATTTTGCCGATTTAGAATATTGCTAAGCTAATTCTAATCTGAATGGGCCAAAGCTGAATTGTGTTGGATTTGTTTAAAGTGATAAATGATAATAATGATAATGAAAAGAGAGTGATAAAGTGATAAAGAAACAAACAATTTACTATTTTGGACTCTACATTGAAGTGAACATACTCGCCCCGTAGCACCTCATACGTGATGGCAAATGGCACTGTCGCGTGGTGTGCCGACAAGCGTTCTCACGCTTTTTCACGCGAAGATTTTCGGAGACATTTGAGCAAAATGAAACCGATTAACCAATATAAATATGTACAAATACCTTCCGTTCTTCCTTCCTTCCACGTAGTGCACGTAATCCAAGTAATCCACGTAATCACATAATCCAAGCAAGTCAATCTAATAAATAGTCAAATAGTCAAATGCCGCAACGCAGACCGCACTCGCGAGTGTAACGTGTAACCACAGAGCGAAGCTATGTAAATATATCTGTGATTGTGTCAAGAAAAACGCTGCATGTCACAATTTCAAAAAATTTCAGTTTATGCATTTATTGAACTTTATAGTGTAGGATTAGGTATTTACCAGAAAAAACGTAACGAAAATCAATACAAAAGGCTCGAAAAAATAATACAATTTATAACCAATGTCCTTGTCAAAGCATTAGTCATCAAAACTTTAAACGACAATATCTCGAAAGTGAAAGTACAATGTGACATGCGGCGGCGTCCTCCTGACAACCACAGATATTACGACCGAGCTAAGCGAACGAGAACTTGAGAACTGTTGACAGTTGAGAGAATAACTGAAAACTGCTGAAAACTGAACGGCAGTTTCCCCTTCCCTGACGTATCGTCGTATCCGTGAGCGGTGTCGACCGCGCTTGCCCGTGTTGGTGCATGTTCGATTGCACGCGCGCTACACAACAAACGTACCTCTAGCATGTCCGTGTGACTACCTGCTCGACCGAACGCGTCGGCGACGCGTTCCTTCGATTTTCACCAATTTTCACGTTGCCGAAGTTTCGGAAGCATGAGGCGAAAAGTCGGAATCTGGAGACGGCGCGCATTTGAATCTCGGGCACAGCACGCGGCGCGACGCACATTTTGCTATAACTTTTGATCTAAAAGAGATATCGAAGAGAAATTAGGCCTAATTTTTTTTGAAAAATCGGTTTTAACGATGTAAAAAGAAATATATTTTGTATTTTTTAAATAATGGTTTCGTTGATTCTGAAGGTATAGCCGGAAAAGATGGTCAGAAGTATCCAACCAAATTTGTTTTTAGTCACGTCATGTTCAACAGAAAATTATGAAAAAATTCATGAATATTCTACCGAATAGCATACACTACTGAGATTTTTTTCAAAATTTTTGGTTGCAAAATCGATTTTTAAACAAATCGGAAAACATAAAATTGCCGATTTTATGTATATACATACATCAAAGTCTTCAGTTGACCACATTTATATTGTTACGTTAGTTGTGTCTCATCCTGATTATTAATGTGTATTTTTTCAGATTTTTCGGATTACGGAAACATGTTTTAAAAAATTGAAAACCTCCAAAAATTCCAAGAAAATGCATGTTTTGTATTGAAGTGTTAGAGACTCCAGTTTTATAAGAATTCAGTACTTGGATATTATTGAAGCAACCGTTCTTAATTTTTTTATAATTTTTTAGAGGTTGGGTAGTCGTTAACAAAACAAGTACATATATACGGCTGGGAATCTTCTGGCCCCGAATCGAATCCCGCATCTATAATCGTTTTGTTCGGTAAATATTTATTGCTTCGAGTTTTAATGAAAAGTTTAACCAAAAACATTTTTTAATTGTCTACATTTATTTTCAACTTAAAGAATTGATGCAGTTCGCGCTGTCGACTTTCGCTGTCCACTTTTTGTAATTGAAAAAAAAGAAACACAATTTAAGTTATGATTGCGAAGTGCAGAATGGTTTCGAGGTATTCGAAAATACCGCTACAGGTGGTCCCCTGTGTATCTATATCTTCGAGTAACTAATTACAAATTTTGTATCTATTATTCGTGATCCGAAATTTGTATCTAGGAGAAAAATTAAGGGCAAATTCGGAATCAGCGCAAAAAACTCTATAAGAATCATCCAACAGTAATTGTTGAAGAAATTTGGTGTTGCGGAGACTGTAAATCAAATGGGAAACTTTCTTCCAGCAGATCTATTAATGGGTCTATTAACTTTTTTCCGTGTAACATTTTGTTTATTTTCTCGTTTCTTTGTTATAATAAATGGAAGCTTATGTTAATTTGTTGTTCTTCATTCTTTAATAAGCCCCTTTTAATTTCCCATCAGTTTCAACTCCATAAAGTTATAGTTTTCTGTAAAATCCGTATCAATGCCTCCGGATCGGAACCTTTCTGCCAGGGGTTGTATTAATTCGAGTAACTGTAACTTTTTTAATGTTGGACTATATGGATTTGGACTTTTCGTGAGAAGTTGGAGAAATTAGTTTACTGCACGATGTGAAAAGATATGTAGTGGACATGGCGCGTTGGAAAGAGGGACTTTCCGGACGCGGAAATTTCATCCTTCTCAAGTGCGCGCTGTGGACGGTTGCATTGAGGGTTCGGTCGTAAAAGTGACGATTACCAGAACCCTGACTCAACCGTTGCAATGTCCTTGGCAGCGACGACTTTGAATTGTTTTGGGGAAGGAAACTTTCTCCTTACTCTTGAGGAACGGAGAATTCCTCCCCTTATTTTAACGGTCTTTCTCACGTTGCTAATCCTCCCACCAAAAAGGATTTTTACCAGTGGAAAAAAAGCTTGTGGCACTCGTTGAGAACGCATCGCTCTAGAGTTGCCCGCGCTACGTTAATTTATATCTCTGTACTTTGTTAGTACTCGATAGTCATTAACGTTTATAATCTAGTTTTCTCGTTATTGTTATTATTATTACATCTTGTTTTGTTTTGTTATTGTTACGTGTTATTGTTTTAATAAATATCTATATCGTTGTCTGTTAACCACGCGAAACATCATAGACACTGAATTACCCGTCATCCTAAAGATATTTTTCCAGAAATTGCAGTTGGCCGGAATTGTAGAGAAAATAGGTACTAAATGTTGCATTTCACAACTTTTTTATGTGGGGCCTATATTGAAAATTTAAAAGATAGTTATAATAATTAACCATTTGCAGCTGTTTTAATTTCGGAGCTGTTTTAACTCGAAAATGAAACATCTCGTTCTAGGTAGAATAATTTCGTTCTATACGATTCTTTTCATTTGATGGATATGAAATTGATTGTAATACCTCATACAATAATTAAAGGTTTAGTAATTGATTAGCTACCAACATGTTTAACAATGTAAACAATATTTTGCATAATGGGACAGCAATTTTTAGTGGTGATTTCGAGTCACCACTGGAGTGCTAAGGGTTAAAGATGGTAGAAATTGCAGGATATTACAACAATGACAAATATTATAAAGCAGATACGCTAACGTTACCGTTATCGCGTCAGAAGGAATAGCTGCAAGCTGCAAGTACAATTGTATAGAGTATAGAATTTCGGGGAAAACTGGGAAGAGAGGCAGGGTTGCCGGAGGATTAATTATGGCGTGGAAGAACCGACGCGACGGTGCCCGTAAGGATAATTACGGTCGCTTAGAGTGGCCGGACTATGGCAGGGTAAGACGTGGTTTCCCTCGGGTCTCAATTATCCATCGGGCCTTAATTTGTCCAGGCTGTTTGTCTCTCGATCAAGCCGGTTGGTCGAGGTCCTGGTACTGTACTTTGGAAATGAAATGGATGATTATGTGAAAATTTGCTTGTCAAACGAACATTCCGGGAAAAGGTTCAGGTAATTTCGTGCAGAAAATCCAGAGTTGTTTTGGTAACTACCCAGGACTTATTGGCCTGAGTTTTTCGCGCTGATTCCGAATCTGTTTTCAATTTTTTTCCTATACGCACAGTTTTTCAGGAACAAGGCTTTGAAAAAAAAACATATTTTTCAACTTCAAACAAATATTGTGATGTTATTATAAAAGATATTGAATTGTTCTTTCTGGCAAAAGATTCTGTAGACTTTCCCGAATACAGTGATATCCAATATTAATACATTATGATTGATTAAACGTGTTTAATCAATGATTAAATACGGACAGATTTCGTCGCGTCGGCGCACAGTGGAAAATTTGGACCAGACTCGATTCAAAATCAAAGAACTTTCGATAGAAATGAGGTAGAGCGATGAAATTTTTTTAAAATGAAAGCTGAAACTTTGCAGAATATGGGAAAAATAGGGAAGTTATGGTACGAACGTTTTTTAACCGAGAAAATTCGTTAAACATGTAGAATTTAAAGAAATCGATTTTGCAATATCCTGAGGTCGTAGACAAATTTTGAGACCAGATTTGAAATCGGCGTGAAAAAATCTACGGGAAATGATATATAGCAAAAATTAAAAAAAAATTTCCGCGCGTGGTATTGGAAAAACCACAATTTTCTCGAAATTGTGCAAGTTTAACGAATTTTCTCAACGTTAAAAAACGTTCTTACCATAATCTCCCTATTTTTCCCATATTCTGTAATGTTTCAGCTTTAATTTTTAAAAAATTTCATCGCTCTACCTTATTTCTATCAAAAGTTCTTCGATTTTGTCTCCGATTTGGACGAAAGGTCACACTGTGCGCCGTCTCCAGACTCTGACTTTTCGCCTCATGCTTTCGAAACTTCGGTAACGTGAAAACTCAGCCCGTCTGAGTGCCTGTTCAATTGCTTGCGCGCTACACACAAGCGTACCTCTACTCTGTCTGTGTGAACTACCTGCTCGACTGATCGACGCCGACGCGTTCCTTCGATTTTTACGTTGCCAAAGTTTCGGAAGCATGAGTCAGAAAGTCGGAATCTGGAGACGGCGCGCATTTGAATCCCGGCACAGCGAGCGACGCGGCGATAACAGAACATACGGACAATAGGACGTCCTTATATTCAATCTAATCCTCTTTGCTTATATTAGGGTATGTATTCGGATAATGGGGGTACGGATACGGGAGTCTCTACTGTATTCAAAGAACAAGTAGACATAATTGAAATCGTAATTCTAATTGCAATATTTTGTAGGACTCAATATAAATAGTACCGTATACTCATCTTTTTTTATCGATGAATATGATCACTAACTAAAATAAATTCCTAATAAGATAAAAAAATGTTAACAACGCATTAAAAAGTGTTAAAAACGCGACTGAACATGTTGGTGAAAGTCCCATTTGGGGGTGAACGGAACTTTTAAGCTAGTGCTTGAAGCGGGCCCTAGGATTCGGCAAGATCGCACATGTGGCGACCAGACCTTTGGGTTTCCCAGCCATCTGGAAACTATCGAAACGGTGTAGCTTCGAATAATTTTCTGCCAGGGCGGCGAAGACTTCGGTCACCGTAGCCAAGTGGTGCAATAAACACGGCCAGGTAACCCGACGCGCGTCGGCCAGCCAGACATATTGGCATGAAACCACTAACAAGTTAATTGCAGACCTTGTTTATTTTTCGTAATTGTTTCATGTAAATGACGCTAGCTGCTTCGTGTGGCGTTCTTCCGATTAAAAAAAGACTAATCTCAAGATAGAATTTGGACTGTGGATAGTGGATTTATTCAAAGTCTTCGAATAACGGCACAATCAATTTTCTACCGAAACCGAAATAATACCGGTAAGCCGAAAGAAGCACAGCCGATGTAGCCAGATGTATTTGGACCTTTTATACCGTTAATGTACTAAACTTTATACCGTAGCTACCTGCAACCGAACATACTCCTTGGTTTCAAATCCTTGCTTTAGTTTATTAAAAGGAAGTAGACTCGTTTTCAGGATTGCAAGGGTGCGGGATTCGCCTCTTATTCTCATCTCTCGATAATAATACAAACACGGGGTTTTTCACTAGTCAAAAACGCTAGATAAAAGAACGATCTAGAACACTATCTGCCTCAAAAGTTCTATTTTTTCGTTTACGAGGCGTAATTGGCATTATTCGGCAGCATGTAGCTATGAAAATAGCTTGTATGCTCCCGAATAATGCAAATTACGGTGACGACTAATGCAAATTTCGCCTCGTAAACGGAAAATAGGACCTTTGAGGGAGATGGGGCCCTAGATCGATCTTTTATCTAGCGTTTTTAACTAGTGAGAAACCCCGTGTTTGTATTATTATCGAGAGATGAGAAGAGGCGAATCCTGCATCCTTGCAATCCTGGAAAAAGGCTATACGGGAACTGCAATTACTCGAATTAATATTCGGACGTTCTAAAAAAGACGAGAACTTTTTTAATACTGTACTAAACGATTTGAACTTTTTTGGGTAGCTACAGCAATTAGTTTACTACAGGATGTGAAAAGAAATTTTTTCAAAAATTGCAATTGATCGGGATTGTATGAAAAAATACTAAGAGTTGCATTTTACAACTTTTTTATGTGAGCCCATATTGAAAAATTGAAAAATACGCTTTGTAGATCTGTGTCGACTAAACATATTTTGAAAATTTCGTCAAAATCGGTTGACGTTGCAATGAGCTACAAACGTTTAAAGATGGTAAAAATCGCAGATTTTCAGCCTACATCGAAGAATTCTTACATCTTTCAAGGCCTGTCGTTTTTTCCCGCATCAACCGATTTCGATGAAACTTTCACAGTGCACATTATTTACGCAGGCCTACAAAACGTACTTTTTAAATTTTCAATATAGGCCCGCGCGAAAAAGTTGTAAAATGTAACTTTTAGTATTTTCTCTGCAATTCCGACCAAATGCAATTTTTGAAAAAATTTCTTTTCACATCCTGCAGTAAACTAATTGTTCCAGCTCCCCCAAAAAATTCAAATCGTATAGTACAATATTTAAAAAGTTATCATCTTCTTTAGATCGTCCGAATATTAATTCGTGTAACTGTACGTATTAGGGGATAATTAATGTATTACTAGTTTATTGATTTATGTGTAGGTTTACTCTTAATGTAACTGTAAAGAAAATTACGGCAAGGGGGGAAGAACGTAACATTCAATTTGTACATATAGTTTCCATCTCTCTTGCGATCGATGCAGACAATTTTTATTTTGCACAAAGATCCGCAGTCTAGGAAAAATAATATAGATATAATAGAAATAAATAAAATTTAATATTTTTTTATATCGGGTTTATTATTTCGTTTTCATTCAGAATCGGTATTTGGAATTGTCGGTAAAAAGGAAGACTGCTACATATTTGTACAATGTGTAGAAATTCATTTCACCGACATTACCAACATTACTGACATAACCTCACCGACGGTGCTGCCCTGTATAACGGCATCCGCCGTTCCACACAGACTCCACGAGCTGCCTTCCATCTGGAAGGAAGAAGCTGCCCTCTAGATGCTGTGACGGCGGACTTTGTACACCTGTAATCGTTTTCGGAAGCCCACTGGCATGCAACTCCACACTCTTTCTAGATGTACTCCAACCATTGCTCCGAGCAGCCAATAAGCGGCGTCTGGAACCATACTGCCCTCCAAATTCACTCCACGCTCTGGACTATTCCTGCCCTGATAGCACAGTTTGGAACTGCCAGGGACAGTCCAGAGCGTGGAGTGAATTTGGAGGGCAGTACGGTTCCAGACGCCGCTTATTGGCTGCTCGGAGCAACGGTTGGAGTACATCTAGAAAGAGTGTGGAGTTCATGCCACCTGGGCTTCCAGAAATGCGCATAGATGTAACAAAGTCCGCCGTCCACCGCCGTCACAGCATCTAGAGGGCAGCTTCTTCCGTCCAAATGGAAGGCAGCTCGTGGAGTCTGCGTGGAGCGGCGGATGCCGTTATACAGGGCAGCACCGTCGGTGAGGTTATGTCAGTAATGTTGGTAATGTCGGTGAAATGAATTTCTACATATTGTACAAATATGTAGCAGTCTTCCTTTTTACCGACAATTCCAAATACCGATTCTGAATGAAAACGAAATAATAAACCCGATATAAAAAAATATTAAATTTTATTTATTTCTATTATATCTATATTATTTTTCCTAGACTGCGGATCTTTGTGCAAAATAAAAATTGTCTGCATTGATCGCAAGAGAGATGGAAACTATATGTACAAATTGAATGTTACGTTCTTCCCCCCTCGCCGTAATTTTCTTTACAGTTACATTAAGAGTAAACCTACACATAAATCAATAAACTAGTAATACATTAATTATCCCCTAATACGTACAGTTACACGAATTAATATTCGGACGATCTAAAGAAGATGATAACTTTTTAAATATTGTACTATACGATTTGAATTTTTTGGGGGAGCTGGAACAATTAGTTTACTGCAGGATGTGAAAAGAAATTTTTTCAAAAAATGCATTTGGTCGGAATTGCAGAGAAAATACTAAAAGTTACATTTTACAACTTTTTCGCGCGGGCCTATATTGAAAATTTAAAAAGTACGTTTTGTAGGCCTGCGGAAATAATGTGCACTGTGAAAGTTTCATCGAAATCGGTTGATGCGGGAAAAAACGACAGGCCTTGAAAGATGTAAGAATTCTTCGATGTAGGCTGAAAATCTGCGATTTTTACCATCTTTAAACGTTTGTAGCTCATTGCAACGTCAACCGATTTTGACGAAATTTTCAAAATATGTTTAGTCGACACAGATCTACAAAGCGTATTTTTCAATTTTTCAATATGGGCCCACATAAAAAAGTTGTAAAATGCAACTCTTAGTATTTTTTCATACAATTCCGATCAATTGCAATTTTTGAAAAAATTTCTTTTCACATCCTGTAGTAAACTAATTGCTGTAGCTCCCCAAAAAAGTTCAAATCGTTTAGTACAATATTAAAAGAGTTCTCGTCTTTTTTAGAACGTCCGAATATTAATTCGAGTAATTGCAGTTCCAGTATAGCCTTTTTCCAGGATTGCAAGGGTGCGGGATTCGCCTCTTCTCATCTCTCGATAATAATACAAACACGGGGTTTCTCACTAGTTAAAAACGCTAGATAAAAGATCGATCTAGGACACTATCTGCCTCAAAAGTCCTATTTTCCGTTTACGAGGCGAAATTTGCATTAGTCGTCACCGTAATTTGCATTATTCGGAAGCATACAAGCTATTTTCATAGCTACATGCTGCCGAATAATGCCAATTACGCCTCGTAAACGAAAAAATAGAACTTTTGAGGCAGATAGTGTCCTAGATCGATCTTTTATCTAGCGTTTTTGACTAGTGAAAAACCCCGTGTTTGTATTATTATCGAGAGATGAGAATAAGAGGCGAATCCCGCACCCTTGCAATCCTGAAAACGAGTCTACTTCCTTTTAATAAACTAAAGCAAGAATTTGAAACCAAGGAGTATGTTCGGTTGCAGGTAGCTACGGTATAAAGTTTAGTACTTTAACGGTATAAAAGGTCCAAATACATCTGGCTACATCGGCTGTGCTTCTTTCGGCTGGCTAAAAATCACTTTGTTGGGAGGTACATCTGGAAGGTCTTTAGCTGAATGTTTTATGACGGCCTCGCCTGTGAATTCGGACTCGCGCTTGTTCCTTCGCGCGGAGGGTTTTACGACGGAACATTAAGTGGCCTGTAGTTCCTTTTTCATTTGGAACAACCTAAGCATTGGAAAAACCGAAAGAATACCGGTATTATTTCGGTTTCGGTAGAAAATTGATTGTGCCGTTATTCGAAGACTTTGAATAAATCCACTATCCACAGTCCAAATTCTATCTTGAGATTAGTCTTTTTTTAATCGGAAGAACGCCACACGAAGCAGCTAGCGTCATTTACATGAAACAATTACGAAAAATAAACAAGGTCTGCAATTAACTTGTTAGTGGTTTCATGCCGATATGTCTGGCTGGCCGACGCGCGTCGGGTTACCTGGCCGTGTTTATTGCACCACTTGGCCACGGCGACCGAAGTCTTCGCCGCCCTGGCAGAAAATTATTCGAAGCTACACCGTTTCGATAGTTTCCAGATGGCTGGAAAACCCCAAGGTTTGGTTGCCACATCTGCGGTCTTGCCGAATCCCAGGGTCCGCTTCAAGCACTAGCTTAAAAGTTCCGTTCACCCCCAAATGGGACTCTCACCAACATGTTCAGTCGCGTTTTTAACACTTTTTAATGGGTTGTTAACATTTTTTTTTCTTATTAGGAATTTATTTTAGTTAGTGATCATATTCATCGATAAAAAAAGATGAGTATACGGTACTATTTATATTGAGTCCTACAAAATATTGCAATTAGAATTACGATTTCAATTATGTCTACTTGTTCTTTGAATACAGTAGAGACTCCCGTATCCGTACCCCCATTATCCGAATACATACCCTAATATAAGGACGTCCTATTGTCCGTATGTTCTGTTATCGCCGCGTCGCTCGCTGTGCCGGGATTCAAATGCGCGCCGCCTCCAGATTCCGACTTTTCGCCTCATGCTTCCGAAACTTCGGCAACGTGAAAATCGAAGGAACGCGTCGGCGTCGATCAGTCGAGCAGGTAGTTCACACAGACAGAGTAGAGGTACGCTTGTGTGTAGCGCGCAAGCAATTGAACAGGCACTCAGACGGGCTGAGTTTTCACGTTACCGAAGTTTCGAAAGCATGAGGCGAAAAGTCAGAATCTGGAGACGGCGCACAGTGTGACCTTTCGTCCAAATCGGAGACAAAATCGAAGAACTTTTGATAGAAATAAGGTAGAGCGATGAAATTTTTTAAAAATTAAAGCTGAAACATTACAGAATATGGGAAAAATAGGGAGATTATGGTAAGAACGTTTTTTAACGTTGAGAAAATTCGTTAAACTTGCACAATTTCGAGAAAATTGTGGTTTTTCCAATACCACGCGCGGAAAATTTTTTTAAAATTTTTGCTATATATCATTTCCCGTAGATTTTTTCACGCCGATTTCAAATCTGGTCTCAAAATTTGTCTACGACCTCAGGATATTGCAAAATCGATTTCTTTAAATTCTACATGTTTAACGAATTTTCTCGGTTAAAAAACGTTCGTACCATAACTTCCCTATTTTTCCCATATTCTGCAAAGTTTCAGCTTTCATTTTAAAAAAATTTCATCGCTCTACCTCATTTCTATCGAAAGTTCTTTGATTTTGAATCGAGTCTGGGCCAAATTTTCCACTGTGCGCCGACGCGACGAAATCTCTCCGTATTTAATCATTGTTTAAACATGTTTAATCAATCATAATGTATTAATATTGGATATCACTGTATTCGGGAAAGTCTACAGAATCTTTTGCCAGAAAGAACAATTCAATATCTTTTATAATAACATCACAATATTTGTTTGAAGTTGAAAAATATGTTTTTTTTTCAAAGCCTTGTTCCTGAAAAACTGTGCGTATAGGAAAAAAATTGAAAACAGATTCGGAATCAGCGCGAAAAACTCTATAAGACGGACCCTACAGTAATTGGGGAACATAAAAAAAGTTGAAATTTGTTGGACAGTGTAATTCTACTCCATTCAATAAAAATAGATCAGTTAATGAAGCCTCGTTTCATTTAATTCATACATGTTAAGAAAGACACGCTAAAAATATGTGTATAAAGAAATGGAATTTCTAATGTTTCATAAACAGAAATTTTGTACGCAGTTCGCACGGTCTGGGATAGATACGGGCCTGAGCTGCCTCGAGGATAAAGGCCGTTACGGAGAACGAGACGTGCGGCCGGTGAAAGGAGGCGGCCTGAAAAGTCTCATCCGTGCCGACCACTGAGTTGACAATTTCAGAATTTCCAAGAACAGCAAGAAAAGAAATTCGAACCGTTTCACGATATCTAAATTGCTTTCGCTGCTTTATACCAGGGTACGCGACGAAGTAATAAAACGTCGATAAAACTGGGCAATTACTTTGACCGTCGCGAGAGCCAATAAGTCCTGGGTAGTTACCAAAACAACTCTGGATTTTCTGCACGAAATTACCTGAACCTTTTCCCAGAATGTTCATTTGACAAGCAAATTTTCACATAATCATCCATTTCATTTCCAAAGTACAGTACCAGGACCTCGACGAACCGGCTTGATCGAGAGACAAACAGCCCGGACAAATTAAGGCCCGATGGATAATTGAGACCCGAGGGAAACCACGTCTTACCCTGCCATAGTCCGGCCACTCTAGGCGACCGTGATTATCCTTACGGGCACCGTCGCGTCGGTTCTTCCACGCCATAATTAATCCTCCGGCAACCCTCCCTCTCTTCTCAGTTTTCCCCGAAATTCTATACTCTATACAATTGTACTTGCAGCTTGCAGCTATTCCTTCTGACGCGATAACGGTAACGTTAGCGTATCTGCTTTATAATATTTGTCATTGTTGTAATATCCTGCAATTTCTACCATCTTTAACCCTTAGCACTCCAGTGGTGACTCGAAATCACCACTAAAAATTGCTGTCCCATTATGCAAAATATTGTTTACATTGTTAAACATGTTGGTAGCTAATCAATTACTAAACCTTTAATTATTGTATGAGGTATTACAATCAATTTCATATCCATCAAATGAAAAGAATCGTATAGAACGAAATTATTCTACCTAGAACGAGATGTTTCATTTTCGAGTTAAAACAGCTCCGAAATTAAAACAGCTGCAAATGGTTAATTATTATAACTATCTTTTAAATTTTCAATATAGGCCCCACATAAAGAAGTTGTGAAATGCAATATTTAGTACCTATTTTCTCTACAATTCCGGCCAACTGCAATTTCTGGAAAAATATCTTTAGGGTGACGGGTAATTCAGTGTCTATGATGTTTCGCGTGGTTAACAGACAACGATATAGATATTTATTAAAACAATAACACGTAACAATAACAAAACAAAACAAGATGTAGTAATAATAACAATAACGAGAAAACTAGATTATAAACGTTAATGACTATCGAGTACTAACAAAGTACAGAGATATAAATTAACGTAGCGCGGGCAACTCTAGAGCGATGCGTTCTCAACGAGTGCCACAAGCTTTTTTTCCACTGGTAAAAATCCTTTTTGGTGGGAGGATTAGCAACGTGAGAAAGACCGTTAAAATAAGGGGAGGAATTCTCCGTTCCTCAAGAGTAAGGAGAAAGTTTCCTTCCCCAAAACAATTCAAAGTCGTCGCTGCCAAGGACATTGCAACGGTTGAGTCAGGGTTCTGGTAATCGTCACTTTTACGACCGAACCCTCAACGCAACCGTCCACAGCGCGCACTTGAGAAGGATGAAATTTCCGCGTCCGGAAAGTCCCTCTTTCCAACGCGCCATGTCCACTACATATCTTTTCACATCGTGCAGTAAACTAATTTCTCCAACTTCTCACGAAAAGTCCAAATCCATATAGTCCAACATTAAAAAATAACTTTTTTACTCGAATTAATACAACCCCTGGCAGAAAGTTTCCGATCCGGAGGCATTGATACGGATTTTACAGAAAACTATTACTTTATGGAGTTGAAACTGATGGGAAATTAAAAGGGGCTTATTAAAGAATGAAGAACAACAAATTAACATAAGCTTCCATTTATTATAACAAAGAAACGAGACAATAAACAAAATGTTACACGGAAAAAAGTTAATAGACCCATTAATAGATCTGCTGGAAGAAAGTTTCCCATTTGATTTACAGTCTCCGCAACACCAAATTTCTTCAACAATTACTGTTGGATGATTCTTATAGAGTTTTTTGCGCTGATTCCGAATCTGCCCTTAATTTTTCTCCTAGATACAAATTTCGGATCACGAATAATAGATACATAATTTGTAATTAGTTACTCGAAGATATAGATACACAGGGGACCACCTGTAGCGGTATTTTCGAATACCTCGAAACCATTCTGCACTTCGCAATCATAACTTAAATTGTGTTTCTTTTTTTTCAATTACAGAAAGTGGACAGCGAAAGTCGACAGCGCGAACTGCATCAATTCTTTAAGTTGAAAATAAATGTAGACAATTAAAAAATGTTTTTGGTTAAACTTTTCATTAAAACTCGAAGCAATAAGTATTTACCGAACAAAACGATTATAGATGCGGGATTCGATTCGGGGCCAGAAGATTCCCAGCCGTATATATGTACTTGTTTTGTTAACGGCTACCCAACCTCTAAAAAATTATAAAAAAATTAAGAACGGTTGCTTCAATAATATCCAAGTACTGAATTCTTATAAAACTGGAGTCTCTAACACTTCAATACAAAACATGCATTTTCTTGGAATTTTTGGAGGTTTTCAATTTTTTAAAACATGTTTCCGTAATCCGAAAAATCTGAAAAAATACACATTAATAATCAGGATGAGACACAACTAACGTAACAATATAAATGTGGTCAACTGAAGACTTTGATGTATGTATATACATAAAATCGGCAATTTTATGTTTTCCGATTTGTTTAAAAATCGATTTTGCAACCAAAAATTTTGAAAAAAATCTCAGTAGTGTATGCTATTCGGTAGAATATTCATGAATTTTTTCATAATTTTCTGTTGAACATGACGTGACTAAAAACAAATTTGGTTGGATACTTCTGACCATCTTTTCCGGCTATACCTTAAGAATCAACGAAAACATTATTTAAAAAATACAAAATATATTTCTTTTTACATCGTTAAAACCGATTTTTAAAAAAAAATTAGGCCTAATTTCTCTTCGATATCTCTTTTAGATCAAAAGTCATAGCAAAATGTGCGTCGCGCCGCGTGCTGTGCCCGAGATTCAAATGCGCGCCGTCTCCAGATTCCGACTTTTCGCCTCATGCTTCCGAAACTTCGGCAACGTGAAAATCGAAGGAACGCGTCGCCGACGCGTTCGGTCGAGCAGGTAGTCACACGGACATGGTAGAGGTACGTTTGTGTGTAGCGCGCGTGCAATCGAACATGCACCAACACGGTCAAGCGCGGTCGACACCGCTCACGGATACGACGATACGTCAGGGAAGGGGAAACTGCCGTTCAGTTTTCAGCAGTTTTCAGTTATTCTCTCAACTCTCAACAGTTCGCAAGTTCTCGTTCGCTTAGCTCGGTCGTAATATCTGTGGTTGTCAGGAGGACGCCGCCGCATGTCACATTGTACTTTCACTTTCGAGATATTGTCGTTTAAAGTTTTGATCACTAATGCTTTGACAAGGACATTGGTTAAATTGTATTATTTTTTCGAGCCTTTTGAATTGATTTTCGTGACGTTTTTTCTGGTAAATACCTAATCCTACACTATAAAGTTCAATAAATGCATAAACTGAAATTTTTTGAAATTGTGACATGCAGCGTTTTTCTTGACACAATCACAGATATATTTACATAGCTTCGCTCTGTGGTTACACGTTACATTCGCAGGTGCGGTCTGCGTTGCGGCATTTGACTATTTGACTATTTATTAGATTGACTTGCTTGGATTATGTGATTACGTGGATTACTTGGATTACGTGCACTACGTGGAAGGAAGGAAGAACGGAAGGTATTTGTACATATTTATATTGGTTAATCGGTTTCATTTTGCTCAAATGTCTCCCAGAATCTTCGCGTGAAAAAGCGTGAGAACGCTTGTCGGCACACCACGCGACAGTGCCATTTGCCATCACGTATGAGGTGCTACGGGGCGAGTATGTTCACTTCAATGTAGAGTCCAAAATAGTAAATTGTTTGTTTCTTTATCACTTTATCACTCTCTTTTCATTATCATTATTATCATTTATCACTTTAAACAAATCCAACACAATTCAGCTTTGGCCCATTCAGATTAGAATTAGCTTAGCAATATTCTAAATCGGCAAAATGATGGCTTAAACCAATTCAGTAAGGCAAGTATTAGGTTGACCCAAAAGTTTCTTCCGCATTGTGTTCCTTTAATGTAGCTAAATAAATACAAACAATACGATAATGTTTATGTTAATATTTTAGTACTTCTTAATATGAATTTGCATTATGTGCATGCATCGAAAAACAACTTTTGGGACAACCTAATATTTATTTAGCAATATTAAAGAAAGGCATTGCGGAAGGAACTTTTGGGACAACCTAATATTTAATCTTCTTCACTTGCTTCTCATCATCGAATTTTTTTATTTCTGGTAGTACATTCTTTTGTTTGTAGTTCAACTTTAATCGATTTTTTATAAATATCATTGCAATGTTTGAATCAGTTAGGTATATTAGTTGATGAAAAACGTCAGAAGACCTTTTGTAATTGTAGCACCAGAAATTAGAAAATTCGTTGAGATGAGCAATAAGCGAAGAAGATTAAATACTCACCTTTACTCACTGTGTAATTAAAAATCTAATTTACAGAACGGAGGATAAATATAATGTGCTATCCAGGGAAGGAGGAGAAGGAAGCTGCGGCAACCGGGGAAGAGGAAGACCTCTAATTTTTCACGTGGTACGTATATCTAATTATGCCATTCAACACACATGCATATATTGTACATTACTGATTTTCTTTGTATTTTTTAGGTATCCCACCTATGCCAGAACGTGCTACGGGCCACAAGTTTTGGGAAGCAGAGGCAACAACGTGTAATAATCACAATATACAGGGTGTTCCGTTTAAATACGAACACCTAAATATCTCTTCAGGTTATTGTGATGCAAAAAATATTTGTTACGTAATGTGCATGGTGTCAATGGACCAAATATCTGGCACACCGTGCACATTACGGAACAAATATTTTTTGCATCACAATAACCTGAAGAGATATTTAGGTGTTCGTCCAATAATAAAGCATAGTAATAATAAAAAATTATAATATTTATTATATATATATTCCTTGTGTCATTGTCCATGTGTCTTTACCAACTCCCTGCGGTGTATTAAAAAATAAGAAAAAGTAAATTTTCTTGTCCCTTGTACGACACTTTGTCTTTTTTTGCATGTTGACATTTTAATCTTAGCTTCCATCTCTTGCAATCGATGCAGAGAATTTTTATTTTGCACAGATTTTTTTTTCGTTTTCTCTCCTTGCATGTGACTGAATATTCATTCAAAAATCAGTATTGTCGGTAAAAAGGGAAACTTCTACATATTTGTACAATAGAAATCTACTTTATCGACATCTGCCACATTAGTGCGATCTGCCCTTACCGACGGCGCTGCCCTGTATAACGGCATTCGCCGCATTAATCAGTGCGACCGTGCTGCCATCTTGCGGGGAAGCGGAATCCAGGATAGAGTGGCGTTCCAGCTAGACTGCAGAAGCTGCATTTCACGTGGGCTGCATCCAGACGGTTCCAGGTTGTCCAAGTGGAGTCAACTTATGCGCGTTTTCGTCACTCCCCGTGGAGTCAATTGTGCTATCAGGGTGGCAGTTCCAAACTGTGCTATCAGGGTAGACATATAGAGATAGACTGCGCCGTCTTATGGGCGAGTTGAACCCCACAATGGCGGCGCGCGGTACAAAGAGTGAGAGCGAGAGCATTAGCCGGGGTCCATAGCGCTCTCTTTCTAATTGATGTGTCGACATATCATATGGTCTAAGAGTGCAATGGTGCACAACTGGTGCACAACAGTGCACAAGCATGCACAACCAACACAACCAACAACAGTCACTGGGGAAATCTCTCTAGAAATATCTAGGGACATTCAATTTTTGGGATGTGCACATACTTATTTGTTTTGACCAATCGAATAAATGTTGAAGAAATTTCAAACTTGAATCCGTTGCGCGTATACATCAACAGATCTCCCAAGCTTTCTCTGTCTCTGAAGAATAAATATTGCATTGAAATGTGTTTTTTCTACGTACGGTGAGAATTGCGATGAAAATAGACATCGAAAAGAAATAACAGCGGTACGTGAAGACGGTGTAAGTTTGTAATTACTGTTCTCGCAATTGAATAGTGTATTCGTTATGTATTTAGAAAGAAAACAAGGGCTCTCAATTCAATTCACGCTTCTTATTACTCTTTTTCAGATTTTACACGAATATTATATAATTGTTTATAACAGAGTGTGCTGTGATCTTTTAATTTCAAGAATTATTCTGTGTATTGCTTAAATATACGTTAATATGATGGACAATTGTTATGCACCGCAATGGGCAGATTTTGCTTGTAGCCCACAGCTATCCTCTGACAGTTATTTCGAGGTGGAACACGAAGTGCATAACTCTCGGATAGATTTGAAATCTGAGTTACCTTTACCATATAAGGAAGAAAATATAGAGGAACCGTTGGTTGCGGAGACTAATTTTGAAGATAGTTTAGAGTCTGCGGAAGGTGCGCACGCTAATGTGGTATTCTTCGTACCTCATGATAGTAAAAATCAGAAAGAGACAAATAACGACGACATAAAAACAGATAAAAAACCATTGAAATCTAATCTCTATTATACATGGGATATTTCTATGACCGACTTAGCATCCACCTCCAAAACAACATCGGTGCCGCAGAGACTTAAAGCGGCAGCTTGGAGAAAGGAGATTAGAAAAAATACCTGCGTAAAGGAAATGAAGAACAACATTGTTCGTAAGCCTCAGCAAAAAGGTAACGTGTGTGCTGCTTTGACAAATATAACAAACGAAACAATAGCTAATGAATTGATTGATAAGTGTTTTAAGTATATCGTAAAATTGTTTCAGCTCAGCGAAGACAATCCGATCTGTTTAAAAGTAAACAACCACAACGAAAGGTTCTTACGTGCCAATATGGCAGGCGAAGTTTGTTGAAGTATCGTAGACGTTCAAGCAAATTCGTAAGCATGGCGGAGGCAATTTCGAAATTCCAGAATGAAACGCCCGAACGATTTCGTACTACCAGCAACAAGGACTCGAAGCTGGGTCCCTTGATGAAATTAAAACGGTCTCCGTTGAAGCTGACTCACCCAGTTTCTCCTACGTTAAGATGCAAACAAAGAGTAAGGCACACGAATGTCCTGAGTCAAGAGGAGCGCGAAGCCTTAGAAGTGGAACAAATGAAGAAACATCAGATCAAGGCGAATCCTGTACCAGTTAATATTTTTAAAGGGCCGCCCTTGCTAAAGAAAGTTCCAAAGAAACTGATCACTGTTACAGAAGAATTTAAGCTAACTAATTCGAAGAAAACTCGTCACACAATAGTTCCAGGATTACCCGAGCACTGTGACAACGAACAGATTAATAAGAACACTGTATCAACGATGAGTAGTTCCTCCTCTGTCTCGGCTGTTCGCAAAAACGATAAAGTACAGACGCATAAGAATGCGATAGCAATAAGTCGGTCCATCAGCGCCTCGACCGTTAAAAAAGACAGTAAAGAACAGAATAAGAATGTTAAACCCATGAGTCGTTCCATCAGTGCCTCGGTCGTTAGAAAAGACAGCAAAGAACAGAACGATAAGAACGTAAAACCCATGAGTCGTTCAACGAGCGCCTCGACCGTTAGAAAGTACGATAAAGAACAGACATTTAAGAACGCTAAATCAATGAGTCATTCCTTCAGTGCTTCGAACATTACTAAAAAGGAAGATAAAGGCGAAACTCGGAAAAATGCTGCACCGATCAGTCGTTCTCTCAGTGCCTCGAACGTTAGAAAAACAGTTAAAGAGCAGATAAATAAGAACACTGCGCTAACCGATCGGTCTACCAATGCCTCCGGTGTTGTCGCAAATATTGCTGCGAAACCAGTGCTGAATGTGCTGCCATTCAGTTTCGTAGCGCGTAACAAAGAATTTCAACAAAAGAAAGAGGAGAAGTTGAAGCATTTGCAGGAGCAGGAAACGAATAAACTGAAGGCGGAGTTTCATGCAAAACCGTTACCAAAATTTTCCAAGCCGACAAACTCGGCTAAGGAACCTGTGACAAAGAAACGCACAGTGATTTCGTGCCCTTTCAGTTTTGCAGAAAGGGACAAGAACTTGGCTAAAAAGAAAGAAGAACTTGTAAAAAAAATGCAGGAGAATGATAAAAAGGTGCCAGTCTTTCACGCGAATCCTGTTCCAACTTTTAAACCGGTGGTAATACACGGTGTGGCCAAAGAGAAAAATCTAAACAGAAATATCGCGACGAAACAATTGAAAAATTTTACCGACCAAGAGAACAAACAACCAAATATTATTATCGGTACGAATGAGACAAAGAAAAAAGACTCTACGCACAAGAAGCCGTTCAAAAGTACCAATAATGTGGACGACGACGAAAAACTGAAAGCAAATCAAAAGAAAACTGCGTCCGAAATGAATAGCGATAAAAGAGCAAAAGAACGAAGCGAACTCGATGAGAAAGTGAAGAAGAGGGAACAAGAAATGGAGGCGAAGCGGCAACAGGAAGAGAAAGAAAGAATGCTCAAAGAGAAATCTGAGAGAGCCGAATTACGGAAATTAGCAGATGTGAAGGCGACACCGGTCCCGGTCTACAAACCTATGGTTATATTAAAATCTACGAAAATGCCAACCAGTCCTAAAGATCCTAAATGGGCAAGTAAAAACAGATTGAAGAGTACGTTGCAAGTTTGAGCTTCCATCTCGTATTGTTCAAAGTATATACACATTTTTATAACTGGACCGAGTAAATGTAGTGGTTATTGCCAACATTTGCTTGTATAAGATGGTATTATCTGTCTGACAATATTTCACATGTTCTACCGCTATAAGGAGTACTCGCATTTTTTATACAGGGTGTTCATGTTAGCTTATTGTTTGTTTGTATTTTTTTTTTTTTTAAAGAAATTGTGTAATGTCTTTTTATCTACTGTTGTTTGCAGTGAACACCCTGTATAGGATAGTGCGATCAAGCTTCGGATTTGTACTGTATATAATAATATACGATACGTCGCGTCGCGTCTTCTATGTTTAACAAGTATTTTATCCAAGTAAAGAACGCTGTATCCACCTCTAGTTGCTAGTATGCGAATTCTTACAAAACGTTGCATGTAATCGTCCACATTGTTTTTACTATGTACACGTGAAATAAATATTTCTGAAAAAGAAAAGATTACAGGGAGAAAAGTGAATTCGAACGAAGCTCGTTCGACACGCTAGATTTTGTAATAATTATTTCACTGATATTTTATTAAATCACCTTACAATAAATTTTTCATAGTAATCTCATATAAACATTTCTTTTTAGTCTAAATAGACTATACTTTTTGAAACCTCTTGAAAAGTTTTTGAACACTGAATTGTTGGGGCAATGCGATTAGTGGAAGAGCAGTAGTAAGAAATATCGAAAATTTTATTGAATGGCATAGAAAAGTACTGATATCGATTTATCCCGAATATAACAAATGCGATATAAAATTAAAAATGTTTATCAAATTCCGGTGCTCGCCGTTCCGATAAATAATTGCTTGCTTCCGTTCCGTGTCTAGTTTCAACTATGACGTGTCTCTTTATAGAAGTTATAAATATCTCGTATCTTTAGAAATATATTTATAAATTATTCGATGTAAAAACAAATTACACTTATCCGTAGAATTACTCTTTTCCGCTGACATGTACATCACCGAATTGTAATTATTAATTATTATATGCCTTAGTTATAAACATATATATATATATATATATATATATATTTTGTTACTCTTTTGTTCGATGTTGCCTAACTATGTACGTTTTCTTCTTCTTTATTCTCTTTTACGAGGAAAATGTAAATAGAATCGTAGAGAACATTTTTTCCATGCGTGTGATGTACAAGCCAGCTTGTTTCTTCACATAATGTACAAATTACGAACCGATTCTATATATAACTGCTTACAAATTCAGCGCTTGAAATGCATGGAAAAAGACTTTCATTTCTCTCTCTCTCTCTCTCTATCTTGTTCTTTCCGTGACTGAGAAATGCAGAACAACGGTTATAGTGTCGTAAATAACATGTTGAATAGAAAACAGCAACTTCTTTTCACAGCAGTAAGTAACACAAATTATACAAGCACTACATCATCCTAGGTAAGTAAGATGTTTCGTGATCTCGTGCTCGTGAAATAATTTCTTTGCGAATCAGTTATAATTGTATAACGGTACTGTGCAATATTCCACGTTCCTTTCTTCATTTTTCGTTCGATATAAATTATATTGTTGAAAATGTTAAGTTGTATTTATGTCGAGGCAACATCGGCACACGGTGTTTCCAGAATAGAGAAGAAAATGGCAGACTCATTGTACAGATCCAAAGAAATCGGCCCGTCAAAGCTCCTTCAACAGAGCCGATTTCGCGTTTTTAAGTTTGTCTAGTCGCCTCTGTAAATGAGAATTCGCAGTCTCTAATTCCTCGACGCGACCTTGGGTCTCTCTGACCTGTAAAGCAAACATCACAAGGTTGACACGTTAACAACGATCTCCGAGCAAACGAATGAGTAATAATTTCAACTTGAACAAAGAAACTGTGATTCTGACTTCTCTCTGAAGTTTTCGTTTTTCAACTTTCAATTCGTCTTCCGCTTTCTCCGATGCTTCCGCGGCTGACTTGTAACGTATCACTTGGCTCTCTAGCCTGGCTACGGTCGCTTGTAAAGTCGACATATCCTGCTCTGCTTTCTGCAACTTGAACTTGTAATCGGCTAACAATTTATTCGCTTCTCGCTGCACGTCCTCGGAATCTGATAAACAACCTGCCGCACGCAACAAACGCCGCAACGTTCAAACAAACGAATCGAATAATTTTTCGTGTCGAAACGAACTACGAACACTCACCTAACACCGAACCAGGTGATTTCTCGGACCTGGTGCGATTCCTGGTCTCTTCCAATTCCAATCTTAAATGCCGTATCTCGTCCTGTAATTCCTTCTTTTCCGAAGCAAATTTTCGCAGCCGGACATCTGCAACATTCGGGTAAACGGTGCATTACAGGCTATTCTCTTTCCTAAACACGAACAAATCTTTTCGATCGACTCGGTAGTACCTAATGAACCTTTCCCAGCATTTTGCAACAATTCTGCTGCTTCTGTACTGACTAGTACTCTTCGTCTCGGACGCGGGTCATTTTCGATATCGTTTTCTTCGTTTTCACTCTCCTCGTCGTCAAGAATAACTAAACCATTCTCCTAAAATCATTCGAATTTTAATTATTTATCGAACACTTCGAAAACCGATTGTTGCGCATTTGAATTTTGCATTTGAATTCTCGTGTACATACTTGTATAAGCGTATCTCTATCTATTAATTGTGCATGGCATATATCTAACTCTTCTTTCAATCTCTGACTGATTCTTTTCAATTGTTCCGATTCCCGATTCTTCTCACGAAGTTCCCTACGAAGTTGTGCAACCGTTTCTTCTAATTCTTCCAACTTGTCTTTTAACAAATCAACTTGGTAGGCGTAAGAAGACTTTTCATTGTCTAACTGAGCATTGGCTATCATAGCTTTCCTAAATTTCTCTTCAAACTCTTTTAGCTCTAACTGTAAATAAAATATATCAGCGAATGTATCGAGAACGTTCCCAAAGATTCTCATATAGAACACATTCAGAAAGAAACAAATAAATAAACAAACAAACAAAACAACTAATACCCTCAGATCTCTACTTAGGCCAGCATCTTCCAGAGAGTCTTCGGAAGACCTACGACTCGATTGAAAATTGTTCGAATTCGTAAGAAGTCGCGACGTCCTTACGGAATCTGGAGTTACTCTCATCGTTCTATTTACGTCAGCTGGAATAAAGAAAGAGTGAACTATATTATTTTCTTAGATAATGAAATAATATATCTTGGCGTACGTTGTTATATTTTTCATTTAACGCGTACCGGAACACATGTCGTAAACCCTATCCGCAGTCTCTTCTGCCTCTTTTTGTAGTCTTTCTAGTTCACGCATTCGTATTTCTCTCGCTTCAGCTCTTGCCTGTCTCCTTGCGGCTAATCTAGCTTCTGCCTGAAAGTATGTACGGAAAATCCATCCTGTTACCAAAAACACATTTTCACATTCAATTTATTCAATTAACACATATAATTGATAGACGATATACAGATGCTCTCGTATAATATAATATAGTAACGAATCGGAGCTCGCGTGCGTGTAAACGCGGAGCTCGATTAAGTAGCTTCTCGAATACTTACTTTTCTTTTTTATTATTTATTTTTATCGCAATTTATCACAGATAAAATATTAGTTGTGTTAATGATATGTATGTACAATGTCTCGTGTCTATGTATTAAATTTTCATCGACTTTTTCCGTTCTCTATGCATTCTTATCATTGAATGTGTTTATCGGAAACAACGTAATCCCCCACCTAACACAACCATGCACACACGTAAGCATCAAGGTCAAGCATACGTACAGCAATGTGTTCAATGTCGTTAGAGCGATACTTGTACAAGTAATATTTCCTTATAAGTAATACATCTTTATTCTTTGCAATCTTATCTTCCAGTTGCTAATCTCTCGCTTCGCGTACTTGCAAAATAATCAGGCCATACCTCCTTGGCTATCTGATCAAGAGCTTGATCCTCCGCCGAATGTCTCGCGGCGGTCCGCCTACGTCCAGCTATAGCAGCCTCCATTCTTTTTCTCTGTGCTTTAATATATGTTTTTCGCTCGGATACCAGCAACTCGCGCTAGACAGATCCACGTCCCTCACCGCACAAGAAGACAAACCACCACACTAAAGGACAGAGGGACATATGCTAGAGCAAGACATTTGTGAGCATGTTTTTAAGCATGACGAATACACACAACGAACGATGCCACTAGATTTATTATGCGAATGAAAGTAACGATGACACTTGGAAAGCGATCAGGTTAAAACAGGAAAACTTGTTAATCCTTCCGCTAATGATACCGGCCAGGGCGAGAAACTTGTTATAATAAAATCCTATAGCCTCGGCTTACAATTGTTTTTGCTTGCTGTACGCTATAGCAAAAGGATTAACTTTCCTAAATACTACCAGAATGATACCTTCTAACGGAGTTGTAACATTAACCGCATGTTACGCAACCAAGTAGTTGACAAATGCACAGTAGATGTTATCGTTACATTATACGTTATATTCGAATGTTAAGATAAACCATTACGAACGATATGATCACACGGAAGGACACTCCCTATCTTACAGATAAGAAACGGTATTTCTGAAAATAATGAATTTCCTAGCACGCTAGGGTTTCTTTTCACCCAAATATACAACTTCCTGTTAATTTCCAAATGGATATGTTAATATTTGGTTATACGTTGATAAACTTCCACAACGTTGATACAGCGCTATTTAATCATATTTTTCATTATATATTTATAATAATCTGTGTATGTGTGTGTTTTGCATGTGTCGAGTATTAGTCAAATTTCGTACTTATCTGCGTATTGTGCATATGACGGGTTGACAATACCCGGCAGCACACGCGACAATGATCAAATGATCGCGTTCGGTTTAGGAGAAAATTGAATTTAGCACAGATAAAAACAGTCCTTCGAGTTCTAACGTTACAACGTTTGTCACGCTAAGAATAACACCTTTGCGGTACAGCTCTCTAATTACGTATTTGCTTGCACCTGGTGTATCAAGCGGATAATCAACGCCGTCAATAGTTCCCAATGATTTTGCGTTTAACACCAACCAATCTACACGCCGGAATAGAAAATTTCGAAATAAAATGTGTTAATCGTTTAACATATTCCTCTCGATGAATATATGCGTAATGCGTACCCGCAACATACACAGCCACAACACGCATACGTACGCATCTATTATACGTGTGTGTATTATATATATATATTTTACGTGTGAGATTGTGTTGCGTGTATGTAAGAGAGTATGCTTGTGTGTCGTATGTGTGTGTGCGTGCGTATGTATGTATGTATGTATATATATATATATATTTATTTATTTATTTATTTAATATAGACTTGCACACCCACACATGACAGCCAAATACATGCAAATAAAACCTTACTGTATCGTCAGTCTTTTTTCCACAGTGTATATCCCGTGGCTGTGTGTTCTTGGTAAATTGAGACTTACGGATACAAGGAAACGCTGTCAGCCAGCGGATAGCTGCATCCTTTTTTCCAAAGGAGCTACGCGAGTGCAAAAATAAACCAGGTGACACTATAAATACAACCGGACCGGAGAAATCGGATGAGTTCGGCCCAGACACGATGACCATCCGCGGCTAGGGTATTAACGATGCCATTCAGTGTGGATCACGGTCCATAAAATATATGGAATAGATTTGATATCTATTTAGTGAAACGCGAGGCGAGAACGTACTTTAACACGGAGGCCGGAACAGGAACGCGATCACCGATCCCTCAGAGGCGAACCTTTGCGAAAACGGTGCGCCGAATCGCGCTCAAATATAGCGGAAGACACATTTTTCGATCGAATAGAATTGCACCCCGGAACGGTGATGCATGCGAATGCAAAAGCACGCGCACAGTTTTGCGCCGCGCCTCAAATCATCGAACCTCGCTAGCGTCATCTGTGCAACGGCCACGTAATCGCTTTCCCCTCTCTTCCTCCTGGCAATACACTTATCGGCAATACCGTCCTCTGCGAATTGTGGTCGTTATTCGATACAGATGCAACTGCGCTTACATTCAAATTCGAATGAGCAATAATAACAGTAAATTACAGTAATAGAGAACTGAATTTGTTTTCAAGTAATTACATTTATTTCTTCAGTACAAAGGACAGAAATATCAACTTACAGAAACGGCAACACTGTCCATGTGTAGATCCAAATTTCCGAATGACGTATACATATATATACTTACATCGGAAGGTTCCGACAAGAGTATCTCCTCTGTGTCGACTATATATGTGTAATCTTTTAGTCTATTGTTAGATTTCGAATTCTGGATTGTTCACGAAAAGAAAGTACACAATAATTCTGTAAAAAGACGTACCTACGTGCAATATTTATTGAAGAAACTTTATAATGCAAAATCGCCTCCAAGAAATCTAATTGAATTTCGATAGAGACGCACCAGAGTGCGCTATCGTACCCATGTTGGTTGCTCTGTGCCTGTGCGTTCATTATTCCATTATTCTGCGCAAGATAATAGCACACTCGACTTGACGAGTTCATAATCGGCGCATCGTAATATGAATTCAACGAACATAAATGTATGCGCTTGATCGGTTTTCTTTTACCTTTTAAATGTATATTAACAAAAACTAGCTATTTCCATAAACATCAGATTTACGTGGACAGTTTTGAAATTGAAGAGGGCAAAACCCCTTAAAAACAATCGTAGATATTTAGTTGCTTGGACAATTTTACTTTACTAGTTCGCATTTTTTCAGGTGATAAACTCTGAACCTTCATTAAAATACGCGACAGCATTATAGTTATTCTTATTATTAGCACATACTGTACGTGTATCCATGAAAATATAAAAAGAAATTTAAATTTACGGATGTAATACAACACGCGTTAGTTACATTGTATCTCGTCGAAAAGTGCACGCGTCTCGAGAAACATTGCACAGTCGCATGAAACGTAAATAAACAATGCGAGAGGTAATTACGCTTCCACGTTAAGCCTTCCAGAAATTTGGGTTTTGTTGTAGTCTTCTTTCAAAGGTTTCGTACCATCCTTGAATAGTGGAGAGCGGTACAAAGTTCTCTGTCGGATTCGGTGTCATTTGCGCCTGAGTCACAGAGAAACTAGACACGTAATTCAAAAAACTGGTAAGCATCTTTTGTACAAATTCTAGGAAAGAATTGGACGTGGCTTCGGTCACCGAAGCTGCCTGTAGTTCTATGGCTCCTAGAGGTTCTATCGAAACCCCTATTTGCGCTACGTGCGAGATTTTCCCGATTCCAAATATTCCTAAGTTACAGTTCTCAAATTCATGATTCCTTTTCAGCGTGGATATTTTGAATATGGCCGATGGCTTGGCATTGGAAATGTATCCAAGAAATTGCCAATTTGGTGGAGCGTTCGAGTCCGGCCAACTAAAATACACTGAAACGATAAAATTTCAATTAACAAACGTTCTTCTACATTGATTGGACTGTATAATTGGGTGCAATGTGTACCTGCGCCACCCGTTCCATCGGGAAGAGGTATAGTACCTGTAAGGAATACCACAATATGATTTATGTTATCCGCGTCAGGTACTGTTATTAAAAATTGGTTTTCTCTTATTTGTTGGAAATCCGTTTGTACCTACGAGAAATTTCATAAATAGGATAAACAAGTCGCGATTTGTGGTCGTCGTCGCGATAGGTTAAGGCAATGTATATTGAAATATGGGTGAAAATGATGAAAGCCAAAGCACAAACGATAAAACAATTACCAATGGTCTAAAGGATTAGCGAAATGATTCGCTTTTACAGAGTCAGAGAAAATACTTTTTCTATTTATATGTTAAGTAATGTGGTCACATGAAATTGACAGGTTTGTAAATCGAAGAAATCGGACGCGATAACGGATTCTATATACATGAAACACGAGGTAAACCGATACTCACAAGTCGACCAGACACAATTATGCCAAGCATCTTTGCACACGATCTAGAGCATTCTACTACCTATCTTCTGGTTATCGCACGATGCTAGAAAATGCACGGTACACATGCAACAATGTGACACCGCAAACATTTACGGCTCCGCGACGCGACGCGAGGGCGAGCGGATGCGGATATTCGTTGCGATTGCTGCCGCTCAGCCGCTGCTGGCCGCTGCGATTTTGCGTTCTACAAAATCAAAAGATTAGAAACTGGACATGTAGAATTCACGTTTATATACCCAGCCAACCAAAAATCTAAATTTGGTCGACCTCCTCATGCGCGCTCATGCGCGCTGTATGCGCGCACAGGAGGTCCAAGCCAGTCCAAGCGCGCATATGCCGAGCTAGTGTTTTTTTTTTTTTTTTTTTTTTGAGAAATATGTTTATTGGTTTTTAATTGTACATTATATTACATAAATAATTGGTACCTTAATAAACATACTAAAAAAAAGACCATTCGCTATTGTGTTTAAATAGTATCTAGTTGACTGTACGCATACAATACTTCTAGTTGTTACATCTATGCGTATTTCTGGAAGCCCGCTGGCATGAACTCCACACTCTTTCTAGATGTACTCCAACCGTTGCTCCGAGCAGCCAATAAGCGGCGTCTGGAACGATACTGCCCTCCAAATTCACTCCACGCTCTGGACTATTCCTGGCAGTTCCAAACCAGTTCCAAACGGATGCTGGTGGGGGACAGTGGGCGCTACGGTGGGGACAGTTTTGCCTCCTCAATTGAGGCAAACTTGCCCACGCCTGATATAGAATTTTCTGCTGCAGAAATGAAACCAAATTCATCGTCCCAAAACGACGCTACTGAAAAGATGCTACGGAGACAAGAATGGAAACGGGAACAAGAACGACAACGGCAATTGGAGAGGTTAAAACAAAAGAAGATTTACGAGTATTTATGAGATGCAACGCGCCCGTGAAAAACGTTTGCAGCGTCCGAAACCTCCAAATCGAAGTAAATCTCCACGAAGTCAACCTACAAGATCTTGTTCTTGTAGCTCAACAAATACTCCAATTCTCTCTGAAAGGTAAAAAAAACTTACTGAAAATTTATTACAGGAAAAAGAATGCAAAACTATTTTTTTTAACAACAACACAATAAAACAAAAGACTAAAATTTACTCTTTGCTTTATTTTTCTATAAAAGATTAACATGTAGTCATTAAAAATTGGTTTGTCGTATTTCAGATTAGAATTAGCAGATGGAACAGTACCGATATTTAAAGGGCCCGAAGGCACGAAGATCAGTGCAGCTCAGCTATGCAGGATTAAAGTAGATATTCACCGAAATATTTTTGGAAGATCATCCCTGAGCACTGGCTCAGATCTCCAGCGGGATATTATCAATCCTGAAGATGTGGTAGTGAAAAGAAGAATGGGTAAAGTATTGTTTACACACTACCACTTTTTAACAACTTTCTTAGTTATTCAATGAAGATTTCAAATGGAAGATAACATGTACAAGTACCTGTACAAGTCACAATTGGGTAATTGAACTTTTTGAAGGATATCTCCATTCTCACGTAAAAATTAAATTTATTGTTATTCTTATATTAGAGTATCTAATTTTTAATTTGTTCAGATTATTTCTTGCAATATTTTATTGAGCTATAGACAAATATTTCCACGTGGCTACGTCATGATTAGCATCACTTGAAGATGGATGAATTTTGTCCGACAACATTTACGACTATGAAGATTATGGATTTCGATATACTAATGTGTCATAAATGATATTCAAGAATTTACACAAGGGTGTTTTTAATTTACAAAGTTAATAACAGTTTGAACAATATAGGTTTTGTTGGTAAAAGCTAATTTTCCTAAGAATAGTATAGATCCTATAAATCTATACATACGCGTTTCGTGTATCCTCTCCTGACGTTCTGGTGTAGGAATGTGTGCATGATGTTTAATGTATAGCGCTTTTAACTTTTTAAAAATACTTCATTTGCTACAATGGCAACAACTTGAAGATCAACTATGAAGATTTTCTACATTGCAAAATTCTTCAACTGAAGAGGCAGAAGTGAATATCTATTTTTATGCGAAGATTTTTTTACACTTTTGTATAATATTTTAGTCTTACTTCCAATCTTTTCATTTAACGCTAAACCTACTGAGCCTTAAAAGATAGTATACAGGAAGATAGAAGTCATCTTGAAAGGTTCAACTACAAAATGAATCAGAGACAGTTTGTTCCATTTTTTAAATTTGATTGGGAAAAAATGTTATTATTTTCTAATTTGCTTTTTATTGGATAAATGTCTCAAAATTTGTGAATTTTAAAAAATAATTTAACTTTATAACTAGTTTGCAAAGTAAACAATTACAGAGTACTACTAGAGTCCATGAAGAATCCGAAATATTACTTCATACCCAGTCAGCACAGCCTGCAGAGCCCCTGACCTGCTCATAGTTTTTCGCCGAAATTATCATGCAACATAGTGGAATAGGCCTACTGGGGATACCACTTTAAAAAAACGCATTGTCAATAGTACCTCCGGGGTAATGTGGAAACCTATTGAAATGTAATTGGTTTCTTGAAGGAAGAGAAGGAGCAGGAAACTACGGCAACTGGGGAAGAGAAGGACCTCCAATTTTTGGTGTGATAAGTATATCGTAATACACATCTTATATCTCGTGTTATACGATCTCGATGTATGTTGTGCGAGTTGCGATGTGTGTTGTACGCATAGACATATAGAGATAGACTGCGCGGCATGAACGAAGCGCTGAAGCCCACAATGGCGGCGTGCGAGAGAGAGAGAGCATTAGCCGGGGTCCATAGCGCTCTCTTTCTAATTGATGTGTCGACACATCATATAGAAAGAGAGCGCTATGGACCCCGGCTAATGCTCTCTCTCTCACTCTTTGTACCGCGCGCCGCCATTGTGGGCTTCAACTCGCCCATAAGACGGCGCTGTCTATCTCTATATGTCTATGGTTACGAGATATACGATGTGTGTGATGTGTGTTATACGATCTCGATGTGTGTTACGATATATACGTATCCCGTCGCTGCGCCGTATCCCGTCCCGAGCGCCACTGGCGGAAACTCATGTCGCGCGAAGATATTTTGCTTTCTGGTTCGAAAAAAACGTCGACCATCCAAACTTCACAGGGGGGTTTCTCAAGATAAAAGTCTGCTCTTTCGCGTGGTATAGTTCAATTTTTCGCTGGACCCTTATTTTTTCAGATAAATTCGAAAATATCCGCAAAAATTGGTGCAAAAGTGGTGCATCTCCGTCTTTAATCATTGTTTAAACATGTTTAAACAATCATAATGTATTAATATTGGATATCACTGTATTCGGGAAAGTGTACAGAATCTTTTGCTGTAAAGAACAATTCAATATCTTTTATAATAACATCGCAATATTTGTTTAAAGTTGAAAAATATGTCTTTTTTTGTAAACTCCATTTTCTCAAAAACTGGACGTATAGGAAAAAAATTAAAACCAGATTCGGAATCAGCGCGGAAAACTCTACAAGAATCGCATAGTGGGAATCGAAATACTTTTTGGCTGTTGGACAGTGTAATTAGTAATTAACTAATGACTGTGAATTGTAAAAGAAAGTTCAGTTTTAAGATTTTTTCAAACTTTAAACTTTAAGGAATGTTTTACATTGTGTGGTATATTGTATATATAAAAGATATACAAATGTATAAAAATTTAACACAAATATAGTACAGTTTAAATTGAAACAAAAATATAAAAAATTAGTAAATATATATTTAGGGTTATATAAAAAAGTTAGGGTTAGGATCAAAGTCGTGATCGCGAAATAATCGAATTATCATATTAAGTAACGTATATATTGTCTGGTATTGGTATCTATACCCCTTTCTACTAATTACATAAATAATACCATTTTTTAACTCAAACATGAAGAAGTACTATGACTCGAGATAAAAAAGTTAAAATCACAGTCGTGATCGTGAAACAATCACGAGCGTGATCGTGATTTTGCGATCACTGTGATAAATCACCGTGAGTGATTTTGAACGCCATCTCTAGTCACGCTACAGTGACTATTAATATGGATATCACTGTATTCGGGAAAGTCTACAGAATCTTTTGCTGTAAAGAACAATTCAATATCTTTTATAATAACCACAATATTTGTTTAAAGTTGAAAAATATGTTTTTTTTCAAAGCCATGTTTTTCAAAAACTGTGCGTATAGGAGAAAAATTAAGGACAGATTCGGAATCAGCGCAAAAAACTCTATAAGAAGGACCCAACAGTATATTGAAAACAAATTTGGTGTTGGACAGTGTAATCGGTTCTCCAGAACCGTTAGGCCTGTTGCACAGTCGAGCGCAATTTTCCGGTCTCAAATACGTTCTAAAATTCTAAAAAAAATGTTACATATTTTGGATCCTAAGACGCATTTTATAGAATTTTTTCAGATTTTTTGGTTGCAAACTGTAGTCGTAAACAATGAAAAACCCCCAAAAATCGGAAAAATGCAGATTTCTAGAAAATATGAAAACATGCTATTCTACTGTTTGGTTCCTTGATAAAGTACTACAGCAGGCAGTGTCGTCAAGTTTTTTCAGATTTTTTTTATTGTGGGACATCATTGTCAAAATTTTTTCGACGTTTCTGCTGTGAGGAGGAAAGTTATACTTACTGATTTTACCGCGGGTGTATATTAAGTAATTTTTAACGTTATTACATTTTACATTATTATTACATGTTATTATACATTACAAAATGCAATTGTTTGACCTAAGAAATGCGATTTAATAGAAAGAAGAATTGTGTTCTGTGCGATATATGTACATACTGTGACTCGCAAAAATTTTCGGACGCTCTAAAAATGATAACTTCTTTAATATTGTACTATACGATTTGAACTTTTTGGGAAGCTAGAACAATTAGTTTAGTACAGGATGTGAAAATAATTTTTTCAAAAATAGCAACTGATCGGAATTGTAGAAAAAATGAGAGACACTTGGGGAAACTAAAACACCTGGCAGAAGACTGTGAAGGGGTAGAAAAAATTAACATAAGTATAGAAAAGATAGTACAGGAGAAAAGAGTGGGAGAAATTGTAGAATGGGTTAGGAGTATAGAGAAAAAAGGAAAGAATTAATCACAAGAGATAATCAAGAGAGAGGCGGGATTAGCGGGGAGACATTGGGATTGGGATAGATCAACATAGACAATAAGGTATTTGATGTGGCATGCGATATGGATGGATGGATGGAGGAACGGATGAATGGATAAATAGAGGGATGAATGGCTTCGAGAATTATAATCCAAGTCCAATTTCTGGGCCACGAGGCTGAAATAAATAAATAAATACGTATTTACTTACTTACTAAAAGTTGCATTTTACAACATCTTTATATGGGCCTACATTGAAAATTTAAAAAATACGTTTTATAGATATGTGTCAATTAAACATATTCTGAAAATTTCGTCAAAATCGGTCAACGTTGCAATAAGCTACAAACGTTTTAATATAAAATAATAATTCTTAAAAAATATTGTGTTATTTTACATCGATATACCCGACCCGACCCGTATCATGTTACAATGTTTCACTCCACTCCGCGGCAACCGAAGCCCTCGAGCTTCACTTCCCTTTTTTCCGTTCGTCATCATAGAATAGTGTTTCCTGAAAATAATGTCTCTGGCCAGACTCGAGTTTTCGACATTTATAGCAAGCTTGCTATAATCGTATTTTATTTGTCAAAATTTAGTTTTTCATTTAAAATATTTTGTTGTTAAAACTCATTAATAGTTTTAAATAGTACTTGAAATATTTAAAATGATACTGAAATATTGGAATATTACAATTTGGAATGAAGGTTCTAGCCGGACGAGGTAGTCCTTCGAATTATTAAAACAGCCGTTGCGCCATTCAATTTTCGGTCAATTTTTCCTATTTACTTGCATTAATTTAATCATATAACTGCATTTAATTGAAATTGATATTTGAGATTTTTTCCCGATTTTTTGGTTCAAAATGTTAATTACACAAACTGAAAAACACGCAAAAATTAGACAAATGCAGATTTTTTAGAGAAACTGAAAAATAGCATTGATCATATTTTTAGACTAGCAACATACCAGAACTTTTTTAACGACAGCGCGTAAACGACAAAGAGGGACTTTTCAATGACTCCAAGAAAAATGAAAAACTTAATGACTCCGAGAAAAATAAAGAACTTAATGACTCTGAAGAAAATGAAAAATTGAATGACTCCAAGAAAAATGGAAACTTCAATGACTCTATGAAAAAACTTGACGACACTGAAGAAAATGAAAAATTTAATAACTCCAAGAAAAATGGAAAACTTAATGACTCCGAGAAAAATAAAGAACTTACTGACTCTGAGGAAAATGAAAAATTTAATAACTCTCAGTTAATAAGCTGTCTTCAATGCCTCTTAAAAATGCAATTAATCATGTAGGGATTGATCAGGTGTTTCTCGCTATATTAAAAAATATTTACAAATCCTTTGACAAATTCTGCTTTGTGGCGTCAGGATACTGCTTTATTATTTGTTTGACAACTAATAAATCTACAAATTGTTTCATAAACTATATAAAAAATACTTCCTGCATTTTCGTATTCTCCAATCAGTCCAAATAAATACCATCAACCTGTTCTCGATCATATACCAATTTTTATTAATGCAATTATGACAGTAACAAAACGTTTCTATTTAAAATGAATACATATTTTGAACATAGTTTTTACATTTTTAATTTTTTGGAAGGTTAAAAAATGTAATTAAAAAAGTAATGAAAAATAAAAATTAAAAAAAAATCCCCGCTGCACGGGGACTCGAATGCTAGCTCCAGATTGCGATTCATACGCTCGACGGCTCGACAGCCGAATTTCAGTTTCGCTTCCGCCGTAAAGCAATAGAACATGGCAACATGGCAAGTGCTAAAAATAGATTGTGGCTGGCATAAGCGCACAAGCAGCGCACACGGATATAGTAAAGGTACGTTGGTGAGTGTAGCGCGCGGGCGCGTTGCTAACACGATACAGTGTTTTCTGCACCGACGAAATGCCGTCGGTGGCCTCTGGTGGCCTCCTGTTTCTCACTTCAGTCAGAATATATCCTAGAGGGCGTAAGAGAAATATTAGAGAAATATTAGAAAATATTAAGAGCAACGCGCCCGCGCGCTACACTCACCAACGTACCTTTACTATATCCGTGTGCGCTGCTTGTGCGCTTATGCCAGCCACAATCTATTTTTAGCACTTGCCATGTTGCCATGTTCTATTGCTTTACGGCGGAAGCGAAACTGAAATTCGGCTGTCGAGCCGTCGAGCGTATGAATCGCAATCTGGAGCTAGCATTCGAGTCCCCGTGCAGCGGGGATTTTTTTTTAATTTTTATTTTTCATTACTTTTTTAATTACATTTTTTAACCTTCCAAAAAATTAAAAATGTAAAAACTATGTTCAAAATATGTATTCATTTTAAATAGAAACGTTTTGTTACTGTCATAATTGCATTAATAAAAATTGGTATATGATCGAGAACAGGTTGATGGTATTTATTTGGACTGATTGGAGAATACGAAAATGCAGGAAGTATTTTTTATATAGTTTATGAAACAATTTGTAGATTTATTAGTTGTCAAACAAATAATAAAATAAATTGTATAATATATATAAATTGATTTTATACTAGCATACACAAGTTTATTTATTAAAAAATACAGTCATAACTATAATTATAATAGAATTTCATAAAATGTATATTGAGGTTATTGCAAACTCATCTTTTTTCGCAATGATGCTCTAATTTCATTGCTTCTCTCGAATGTCCATTTCCTTCCGAGACAGTGGCGTTTCTAGCAGGTGTAAATAAAAAATGTTGATATAAAATGTATCATAATTAAACTACAATTATTCTAATAACGTGGAATGTAGTACATATTAAGTTTTAGTTACCCGGATTTTCTTCTTCGACGTTAAGCACTCTTTACTGCTTCTCGTAATTTACGTATATGCAACATTAAGGTGGACCTTATTTTTCGACCATGAAATTTTTTTGGTCCCGTAAACCAGAATTGTGACAAATGTTGAGAAAATGGTCTGGAAAAATTTTGGGGCCGTTTGGATCATGGGAAAATGAGTTTTTAATGGAAAATGAGAATTTTTTAAATCATGACATAAATAGACGTTATGATATATCGTTGAATTTGTCTTTTTTCTCTTTAAGAATCCATATATAGCATAAACAGTTGTTGATAGAAAAAACATCCGTGACCTTGAAAACTTTAAATAATGACTTTGAAAAAATTTTTTTTCTTTGATACTATATCCACCTCCTTATATACTACAACTTTTGTTTGAAGAGTTTTTTCATATATGTATACATAACTGACAGAGATATTACATATAAATAAATTCATTAATACGCTCCAATCTACAAAAGAACAAGAAAGCGAGCTAATAAAAACGTGGTAAGAATAGTTCTAATATCGGAAAAAGAAGTTATTATGAATAATAAGTAGTCTGACTGAAACATGGACTGAAGGTGGTCAATGATACCGCTGAACGGGGCGTTAAACTAATGGAGGATCATAATAAAATTTTATCTAGAAACAAAGAGGAGAAATAATATATGTATACTATACAAACTGTGATGGTATGTCGAAAGCAGTATCCTGACGCCACAAAGCAGAATTTGTCAAAGGATTTGTAAATATTTTTTAATATAGCGAGAAACACCTGATCAATCCCTACATGATTAATTGCATTTTTAAGAGGCATTGAAGACTGCTTGTTAACTGGGATATTATTAAATTTTTCATTTTCCTCAGAGTCAGTAAGTTCTTTATTTTTTTCAAAGTCATTCAGTTTTCCATTTTTCTTGGAGTTATTAAATTTTTCATTTTCCTCAGTGCCGTCAAGTTTTTTCATAGAGTCATTGAAGTTTCCATTTTTCTTGGAGTTATTAAATTTTTCATTTTCCTCAGCGTCATTAAGTTCTTTATTTTTCTCGGAGTCATTAAGTTTATCATTTTTCTTGGAGTCATTGAAAAGTCCCTCTTTGTCGTTTACGCGCTGTCGTAAAAAAAGTTCTGATATGTTGCTAGTCTAAAAATATGATCAATGCTACTTTTCAGTTTCTCAAATAAATCTGCATTTGTCGAATTTTTGCGTGTTTTTCAGTTTGTGTAATTAACATTTTGAACCAAAAAATCGGGAAAAAATCTCAATTATCAATTTCAATTAAATGCAATTATATGATTAAATTAATGCAAGTAAATGGGAAAAATTGACCGAAAATTGAATGGCGCAACGGCTGTTTAAATAATTCGGAGGACTACCTCGTCCGGCTAGACCCTTCATTCCAAATTGTAATATTCCAATATTTCAGTATCATTTTTAATATTGTTCAAGTACTATTTAAAACTATTGATGAGTTTTAACAACAAAATATTTTAAATGGAAAACTAAATTTTGACAAATAAGATACGATTATAGCAAGCTTGCTATAAATGTCGAAAACTCGAGTCTGGCTAGAGACATTCAATTTTCAGGAAACACTATTCTATGATGACGAACGGAGAAAAGGGAAGTGAAGCTCGAGGGTTTCGGTCGCCGTGGAGTGGAGTGAAACATTGTAACATGATACGGGTCGGGTCGGGTATATCGGTGTAAAATAACAGAATATTTTTTAAGAATTATTATTTTATATTAAAACGTTTGTAGCTCATTGCAACATCGACCGATTTTGACGAAATTTTCAGAATATGTTTAATTGACACAGATTTACAAAACGTATTTTTTAAATTTTCAATGTAGGCCCATATAAAGATGTTGTAAAATGCAACTTTTAGTAAGTAAGTAAATACGTATTTATTTATTTATTTCAGCCTCGTGGCCCAGAAATTGGACATGGATTATAATTCTCGAAGCCAATCATCCCTCTATTTATCCATTCATCCGTTCCTCCACCCATCCATCCATATCCCATGCCACATCAAATACCTTATTGTCTATGTGATCTATCCCAATGTCTCCCCGCTAATCCTGCCTCTCTCTTGATTATCCCTTGTGATTAATTCTTTCCTTTTTTTCTCTATACTCCTAACCCATTCTACAATTTTCTACAATTTCTCCCACTCTTTTCTCCTGTACTATCTTTTCTATACCTATGTTAATTCTTTCTACCCCTTCACAGTCTTCTGCCAGGTGTTTTAGTTTCCCCAAGTTTCTCTCATTTTTTCTACAATTCCGATCAGTTACTATTTTTGAAAAAATTATTTTCACATCCTGTACTAAACTAATTGTTCTAGCTTCCCAAAAAGTTCAAATCGTATAGTATAATATTAAAAAAGTTATCATTTTTAGAGCGTCCGAAAATTTTTGCGAGTCACAGTATGTACATATATCGCGCACAGAACACAATTCTTCTTTCTATTAAATCGCATTTCTTAGGTCAAACAATTGCGTTTTGTAATGTATAATAACATGTAATAACGTTAAAAATTACTTAATATACACCCGCGGTAAAATCAATAAGTATAACTTTCCTCCTCACAGCAGAAACGTCGAAAAAATTTTTACAATGATGTCCCACAATAAAAAAATCTGAAAAAAATTGACGACACTGCCTGCTGTAGTACTTTATCGAGGAACCAAACAGTAAAAAGCATGTTTTCATATTTTCTAGAAATCTATATTTTTCCGATTTTTGGGGGGTTTTTCATTATTTACGACCACAGTTTGCAACCAAAAAATCTGAAAAAATTCTATAAAATGCGTCTTAGGATCCAAAATATGTAACATTTTTTTTAGAATTTTAGAACGTATTTGAGACCGGAACATTGCGCTCGACTGTGCAACAGGCCTAACGGTTCTGGAGAACCGATTACACTGTCCAACACCAAATTTGTTTTCAATATACTGTTGGGTCCTTCTTATAGAGTTTTTTGCGCTGATTCCAAATCTGTCCTTAATTTTTCTCCTATACGCACAGTTTTTGAAAAACATGGCTTTGAAAAAAGAACATATTTTTCAACTTTAAACAAATATTGTGGTTATTATAAAAGATATTGAATTGTTCTTTACAGCAAAAGATTCTGTAGACTTTCCCGAATACAGTGATATCCATATTAATACATTATGATTGTTTAAACATGTTTAAACAATGATTAAAGACGGAGAGACACTACTTTTGCACCAATTTTTGAGGATATTTTTCAATTTATCTCAAAAAATTAGGGTCCAGCGGAAAATCGAACTATACCACGCGATAGAGCAGACTTTTATCTTGAGAAACCACCCTTTCAAGTTTGTAACGTCGACGTTTTTTTCGAACCAGAAAACAAAATAACTAATATAGAATATTAGAATGTAATGGAGAAGCGTTTGAGCATCTTCTTCAATAAAGACATTTTTTGAAAATATCTCGAGATCTAATAATTTTTTGCCATGTGTACCCCAATCATTTTTTACGTAGAATGAACAGAAGAATCGATCTGTGTAAAAAACAATATGCATTTCTATATAAAGAAATGATGCAATTGTTAATTGCACATGCACTGCTGCATCCAAAAAAAGTTAAAGACCTACAGATGTAGTTTTCTTCGAACCATTTATCTTTCTCCTTTTGCATTTTTTTGTAAATGCAATAATAACCGAGTTATGACTTGTAACAATTGCGTGAATCACCCTGTATACTTAAAATTTAAAAAATACGTTTTATAGATTTGTGTCAATTAAACATATTCTGAAAATTTCAGGGTAACCCTAAAGTTATTCTTCTAAATTTTCGTAGAAAGAATTGGTTTTCAATTTGGTTTAATTAATAATAACTGTGCCTAAAAATATGAAAAAAATTGGAGACAATATTGATGACAGTAAGTATTTCATCATTAAATTAATTTCCAAGATGGTGGCTTTTAAACATCGATATAAAATCTGTGTTTCTTCGAAATCTTCCGGCTTTTCTATTTTTTAAAACTAGAGTTTGCAACAAAGGCTCGGGAAAAATTAAAATACTTCTATGAATATAATTTATATTATTAGAGATTTGTATATTAGTTACATATTTGATATAAAACAATATAAACTGTATGTCCTAATCCTGGCCAATGATGATGTACGATCTGATCCAGTCTAAAGATGATGTAGGATCTGATCCAGGCTAAAGATGATGTAGGATCTGTTCTAGGCTAAAGATGATGTAGGATCTGATCCAGGCTAAAGATGATGTAGGATCTTGTCCATGCTAAAGATGATGTAGGATCTTGTCCATGCTAAAGATGATGTAGGATCTTGTCCATGCTAAAGATGATGTAGGATCTTGTCCATGCTAAAGATGATGTAGGAGCTGATCCAGGCTAAGTACTAGAGTAGGGGGCAGCACTATATGGGCACGGCCAAAACCCGGGCGTGAGCACTCTCATATACTCTCTGGTATAATGTATGTATATAATATGCGTATAAAATTTGCAGCCTCGCAGTCGCTTGAAAATGCATGAATCATCATATTTACATCGTAATTGCATTTACAAAATATTTCAAAATAAATATCTCCTTCGTTCTAGAAAGCTTCATTTTTAATGATTTTTAACGATTTTAAATATATATATATATGTATATAACGAAGGAGATATTTATTTTGAAATATTTTGAAATATATATATAATATGTACAGTATACAGAACACGATCTATAGAATGCTCATAAATTTCAAAAGAACGTGACATGTAAGTAATTTACATGTATTACGATTACGAGCTCGTAATACTAGTATTATCTGACGATTGATATACGAGTATGTATATATATGAGTATGTAATTACATATACAATGTACATATTTGTCATTCTCCCGTGTTATTGCCTAATATGTAAAGCTTTTAGAGCAATTTTTCAGAAAAAACATTTTTATTTCGCTGAAACTATAAACCACGATAATAAAAAATAATTTATTGGCCTTCATCTCGAACAAAACTGCGTGTAAATAAATCGACGCCCTAATTAGGTAAGGAGAATAATAAGAATTGCAAATTTTTCCGACTGTCATATATAACGTACAAGTACACGTGTACGCATGCAGGTATATATATACAAGCGGACGTTGAAGACTGGTTGGTAAAAGTTCTTTGAAAGTTGACGCATCCCACGATTCGCGCGTGTATCTTTTTCAAACTGTTTCGATCTAGTAATTACAGAACAATGCGAATCGTTGCTTATAAAGTTTTCCTTTTTGGACTAATAAACATTGTTGCCTTCACGCGTAATGGGTAAGTGAAAGGATCTCCGCATTCTGTTCGTAGATCGTATATGGGCCGAAACTCGATCGCGAGTTTTCTCTGTTATTTCGTTTTATAATATTTTGATCGAAAACGTGGTCCTTTGTTTGATTCGTAGGAAAGCGTTTCACATAGGAGGAGACAAAGTAATTATCGATCCGCTGGTAGGTCGATTCGATCATAGCGAGGGTCCTCACTGGGACCACCGTACTCAGAAACTCTATTTCGTTGACATAGAGGAACAAAAGCTTTGCAGATGCGATCCCATTACAAGAGATCTAACTTGTATTTATATAGGTAAATCAACGATTCTTCGAATTTTTCTATATGTGTATTTGACTGAATACGAATCGAACGTGATGTTGTATGATAGAAAACGGCCCTGTTGGAGTCGCGGTTCCTGTTCGAGGAGAACTAAACAAATTTGTAGCAGGAACTGGCAAAGATTTCGTTCTGATTTCATGGAACAGCCATAAAAATGTTACACGATCGACCCCTGAAACGCTGGCAATCGTCGACATCAATCGAAATGGCACCAGATGGAACGACGGAAAGGTGGATTCTATGGGAAGATTTTGGGGCGGTAGGTAGCAATACAGAGTGGGGCACTATAAAAAAAGAACAGGTCACCTGAATAACTCTGCTGCTATTGGTGTTAGGAAAAAATGCATCAGATGGAAAATGAGACACTAAATTGTTAGTCAAAATCGAATAAAAAAAGTGTCGCCAATATCGGCGGGACTTAGCAAACAGTGGGGAGCAGATAACGGGGAAGATTTGGGCAGAGATTGGGTTACGGATTCATGGTACCAATGCGAAATATACATACTTATTGTTAGTAGCGAGCAGACAACAGGAAACTTCCAAATTTCGAGTTAATCGTAATGTAGTGCATATAAGAAAATATGCATCGTTTCCAGGTACGATCGGGCCCGAAGTGAACGATGTTGTCGTACCTGATCAAGCAACTTTCTATCGCATCGGCTCCGACTTGAAACCGAAGGAGGAACTGACCCCCGTTACGAACAGTAACGGATTAGCTTGGAATCTTCAGGATGACAAGCTTTATTACATAGACACTCCCACACGAAAGATAGCAGTGTTCGATTTTGAGCCTATCAGCGGCACTATAAGTATGAAATTATTCATTCCTCTCGACATTTAGATGTGATCGAAATTCAGGATAATCGTTAATCGATTGTTTATATTTACATAGGTAACAAACGAATCGCGTTCGATCTTGAGAAGCATAATATTTCGGGTTTACCCGATGGTATGACCATAGATAGAAACGGAAATCTTTGGATAGCTTTGTATGGCGGGGGCGGCGTAAGTATCGATTGCATCCTAACAAAATTAAACTGTACAATGTTTATTGAATAGCGAACAACACTAACAACTAACATATTTACATATATATATTTATACAAACAGGTGCTTCACGTTGATCCTCGTACGGATCAAGTGTTGAAATTTTTAAAACTACCCGTAGATAAGGTAACTAGCTGCGCATTCGGGGGACCTCTTTTAAATATTCTATTTGTGACTACATCTAGTCGCGATTTAAATGCAGAAGAATTGGCGGAACAGCCGTATGCAGGTTATGTTTTCGCTGTACACGGCTTGGGTGTACACGGCCTTCTAGCAAACTCATTTCAACTATAATTCTGCATAGCGATCGAACGATAAATCCGTCGAACGTGTTCGAATGATTTTTCTAAGAAAATAACCTTGTGTTTCTTAATGTTCCCTTAATTACTGAAGTAAAACGCAGAATTTACCTGTGAGCCATCGCATTTTTTATTTCTTAGACTAGTCTGGACTAGTCCCTCCTGTATACGTATATATATATATATATATATATATATATATATCTACAAAATATATCTAATATATTAGTATTTATAACAATTTCTGCTTTGATTGTATGTATAAATATGTATTATATTGCTGTGTATTTTTTGATAACCTATTTTAAGGTAATCTCTGTGATGTAACCGATCAAGTATGTATGAGTATATATTTATATATATATATGTATATATATATATGTGTGTGTATACATATATAGTTCCATTGGATTAATGTAATTAAAAGATACTGATAAGGTATCTATACATATATTTATCTGACAAACGTAAGTGTATACGTGTCATCCAGTGTTATGTATATGTATAGGGCGGGGGGGGGGGGGGAGAGGTAATATAAGTCCACTTCATCCATCACAACAACTCTACATTTTTACAAAACGTCGAAGCGGCACGAGTTTTCGAACAAATTCAATTTTCCTGAACACCACAAGTATAAATAGATACTTCAAGAAAGGTATGTAACGCTAAATAATTATTACTGCATCCAACTGAAGCAAATCCTGTTTTTCAGTATTCATTTAGAAGGAAATTATGAACATATGTAAGAAACGTATAAATACATGTATCGCATGTCTGTATTCTTATCTATGTCAATTAAAATACATGATCATGCTTTGAGATTCAGCTCTTCTTAATATTATCTATTATTACTATTCGTTAGAAGGATGTCGGAGTTGTCTATCGAACCACTGGCAGGACCGTACATCCTAGGAGAAGGTCCTCATTGGGACCAGATTTCTGGATCGCTATATTTTGTCGATATACAAGCTAAGAAAGTACTCAGATACGACCCTTCGACGTCAAACATTACATCTGCTTACATAGGTACTGCTATGATATTTTCCATAGTACGCGTGACATAGATCGATAATTGATTTGATAACTATGATTTTCAGAGAATGGGACCGTTGGATTTGCCATACCTGTCGACGGTGCTCCTAATAAACTTGTAGCCGGAGTTGGTACAGATTTGATGTTAATTACATGGGATGGAAAGAAAAATCTTACGAAATGTGAAATCGAAAGATTGACCAGCGCGGATAGCGATCCTGCAGAAACCAGGTGGAACGACGCGAAAGCAGATTCCTCTGGAAGATTATGGGGTGGTTAGTAGGAAACTATTTGAACTAAATGCGCATGTAAATGTATTATTATAAATTCTATCGTTACATAACAAAATAATTTTCTTAGGAACAATGAGTCGTGAAGGAGACGGGCCATTCGCTCCTGACAAAGGATCTTTCTACAGTATTGGCGCTGATCTTGTTCTAAAAAAACAAGTAAACCCTGTAGGTATAAGTAACGGAGTAGCTTGGAGTCTCAACGACGATACACTTTATTACATCGATTCGCTGAGCTATCAGGTAGTGGCATACAATTACGACTCTCTGACAGGAGCTATATGTAAGTAATTTACAATTTACCTTGCAATATTGAATACATACACCTTTTTTCATGTTTGAAGAATCGAATTTATAATAACATAACGTTTAATCGATCTTCCCGTACAGCTAATAAAAGGACTGTCTTCGATGTTCGAGAAAACAATATTAACGGATTTCCGGATGGTATGACTATAGATACAAATGGAAATCTTTGGATAGCTGTGTATGGCGGAAGTGGCGTAAGTATTACAATTACAATTAAAAATAATTTTTGTTACAATTCTTTGTTCTTCGAAACAAAAAATGAACGAATATTTACAGATACTGAATGTAAAACCGGAAACGGGTGAATTACTGCGTTACGTGAAGATTCCTAATGTTGAATGCATAACCAGCGTTGCATTCGGTGGTACCGATTTCAACACGTTATACGTAACGTCGTCGCGCGTGGGGCTGGACGACGATCAGTTGAAAAATCAACCGCATGCTGGTTATCTGTTCGCTGTAAAAGGTCTAGGTGTGCGTGGCTTACCCGCGAATTCATTCAAGTTGACACCGAAATAAACGTAGACGCGATTGCATAAATATTTCGTATTTGTACAAATATATAAAATATATTTCTTTAATACTAAGTTGCCGGAACAACGAATGATATAACAATTACAGACATGAAATGTTGTATTTTGTAATAAGTCTTTCAAAGAAATAAATCTCTTAACTTCCGAAAAATGATTATTCGACTTTCTTACCTCACAGAACGCGAATGATATTACAAACACTTTTCATGTAATTATATATATATATATATATATATATATATATATATATATATATATATATATATATGCGTAGGTTGTTATTCACTGTAAAAGATGCTCTTATAAACTAGTTATTAGAAAATGTACAAGTCTCGCTAATACCTAATATTACACACATGGCTGTATCTTCTTTTCTTTACTTCTTTACCTTAAATATACAAAAGAAAAGTTCATCGGTTGCTAAATGTAAACGGTAGAAAAATAATGCATTGTGTGGAACACAAGTATTCGTTACCAGGACACTGTTGACGTGTGAGCGACATTTAACTACTTTCTAGCACTACAATATGAAAAATTACATTTTCATTGCTCCTTGTTTCAATGACACATTATTTCCATAATTTAGAATATATTTTGTTGTTGTTGTTGTTGTTACTATTATCATTACTAGACTGAGGATTTTTATGCGTTTATAGTAAATTTGTGAAACACCGAAAAACATAAATAAATATTAGCAAAAACGAATAGTATTCTGTTTTTACTCGTACACAAGGTACTTCGTAGTCGATAAAATAAATATTTGTTTCGTTTGCATTTTTATAATACGAGCTAGAAAAAATGGGAATTCGCGCGAAAATCCGCTGTCTAATACCGTCGTCGTGATTTTCATCTATGATAATCGGAAGGCTGAACAGTGTAACGTTATTAGACACAAAAGTGAATAGGCTAGAAATCTGTTTCAGTCATGTTGAATCGATATGAACCCGTATATCAAACACGTTTCACGGTATTATTCGACTAACTTTTCCTTATTAATATAGTCTTCAGCACTGCAGATTCTCTCAATCGTCCAAAGTTATAATCTCGACGCTATCGTTGACTGGTTTCTCGACTTTTTTGTTAGCGAGATTACTCGACTTTCCTCTAGGCAAATCGTATATAGTTATGCAGTCTACCACGTTAGTTGGTCTCAAAGGGTCGGACAATTTTTGTGGAACTACGCTCACACCGGAGGATAAGTTTTTCGAATAGTCGATCGACGGTTTGATCTGCGCCTTTTGCTGAGGTATAATCTCCAAGTGCGAGTGCTGTTTCAACTGCGAAAGCATCGACAGAGCCTCGACGGAGCTAGCCTGAGAGAACGAATTGGGCACAGGAGCGGATATCTCGACCGTGGTCGGTGGTTTCGTTTTCACCGGAGACTTTTTGTAATTGGTATACTTTGTGGCTGGACCCTTCAGCCCAGTCGGAGGGTTGATCGGGCTCACCGAGATCCCGCTCAGCTCGGAGGGTATGTAGGGGGGTTGCGTCATGGAGGACGAGCCGGCAGGCATAGAGTTTAATAGATCGGAGAAATTGCTAGGCAACGGAGGCATCGCTTTCGTCGATGGTTTCGTCTTCCTGACAGGATTATGCGTGCTAGGTTGCGTGTACGACCGCTGAGAGTTCTTCTTCGACAGTAATTTGTGTTGCAGCGACGTCCCCGAGTGAGAGGGAGTGGTAACGTTTATCGATAACGATTGCTTCATACCTATCGTTGCACCTATCGTCGAATGCGCGACTTGGGGTACAGCGTTTGCACTCGCAGTAGCATTGCTTTTCAATGGGGAATGCGATAACGAAGGATTGTGAGCCGGCTGTGGTTCGGTTAAAGACTTTGAGACTCGGATTTGCGGAGCGCTCATTTGCTTAGGTGGGCTGGTTTTAACGTGTTGTTGTTGTTGTTGCTGCTGCTGCTGTTGTTGGACAATTGATGGCTTCAGTAGAGAAACTTGAGTGGTTGGCGGTTGCAAAGGCGTTTGCTTCGATGGTTGCGATATTTGCAGAGTCTTGGGAAGCTGAGCTGTCAACAACGGTTGCGAATCGCTTTGCGAGCTATTTTGCTTCGATGACGGTTTCGTTTTAGGTGGCACCGCGTTCACCGGCGTTATAGATATGCTGGGTCTGTCCTTCGCGATCGATGACGTGGTCGTTGTAGCTGTCTGTTGCTGGTGCATGGCCGTAGATCGTGCAGCGGACGTGCTGGTCGAGTTGCTCAAACTCAACAACTGCTGCACCGTTAGATTGCTCATGTTGCCCAGATTACCGATGCCGGTGTTGGGCGTGGCATTCATGTTGGGAGCGACGGTGCTCAATGTCGGTACGTTGTTGATGCTGGATGTTCCGGCGATGTTACTGCTCAAACCACCCGCCAGGTTCGACAACGAAGACAGATTGTTCTGATACTGCCTAAAGATATCCTGATAGCTTCCCATTTGGTTCAAGTAGTTCATGGTCGACAGAGGATCCATCATGCTGCCGCTCAAACCACTGGTTAGAATGGCGGATAATATATTCGGGTCGACCAACGGATGCATCAAGTAGGGATTGATCAACGAACGATTTCCCCCCGATGTGCCCATGTAACTCGGAAAGTTTGCTTTCGCGTTGAACTGATTCATGGTATTAGCGCCCTGATGCATCGCCTGTAAATACTTGTTCACGTTCGGTGGACGTCCTCGTGGTCGACCAGTCGACGTCAGACTTTTGTACGGTTTCCGACTTTGGGACGATTGTGGCGAAGCAGAACTAATTTGAGTCTGCGCTGTGACCACCTGTTCGTATACCGGAAACATTTGTTTTTATCGTAAATCAGTTCAACCAACGTATTACCAAAATTCGCTATTCCACAAGAGCAAAAGGATTGTCGCTAAAATCGTCACCGAAAAATTCTACATCTTTCAACTGCTATAACTTTCTGAAAAAAATCTCGTACGATAGTCTACCCGAGCTTATTGTAAACGGCGAAGATTCAAGGTAGAGCCACGAGCGAAAGAATCTTTGAAAACATTTAATTCAGTGACGTCAAAGGAGAGAGAAATTTTCGATGAAAATTTACCAATCCTCTGATCTCGTGGTCTATATATACAGGGTGTCCCAGAACAAGTGTCGTTCCTTGAAATGGGAGGTTCCTGAGACCATTCTAAGAGACATTTTCCTTTGCACCAATGTCAACTGCGGCTTTGTTTAGGAGTTATTAACGAAAAACACGGACCAATCAGAGCGCGCCCTGGCCCGGCGCGCCAAGCCGCGTCGGCAAGCGAGTGTCGCGGTACGCCGTGACATCGCATCGTGACGGCGCGGCGGCCCAGGGCGCGCTCTGATTGGTCCGTGTTTTTCGTTAATAACTCCTAAACAAAGCCGCAGTTGACATTGGTGCAAAGGAAAATGTCTCTTAGAATGGTCTCAGGAACCTCCCATTTCAAGGAACGACACTTGTTCTGGGACACCCTGTATAATAAGATGTTTAGACTATAAATAAAACCTACAGGAGTTGGAGACACAGCTCGAGGCTGCGCTTGACCGTCGGTGGCAGGTTTGTCGAGATTCAAGAGCAGCTTATTCAAGACTTTGCGATTATAATTGTACTCGTTGCAAAATTTCGTAGCAATTTCCAGGACGTTTCCCTCCAAGTTCTGTCGACAAACAAATTTCCATAGAGTTGCGGTTAGAGTTAGAGGAATGTAGGGAATGTTGTTACACGAAAGAGAACTTCGTGGGAACTTACTTTATTACCAACGTACGTTTTGTACGTATCTACCAGCAAGGTGGAAAGCATTTGGATAGCCTGCTCTTTGGGATGAAAACTTTTCAAAGCTCTTTGATATACCCAGAACGTATCGAGAAGCACTTGAGTCCTATTGTCTGGATTTTTGTTAGATACCGGATCGGAAGTGGGTGTTCCCATCAGTTGAACCTTTCTCCGCAGGGATTGCGAACATAGAGTCAGCGCTTGACGAGACAATTGTTCCCTTTCCGAGTCGCGTAAATATTTTCTGGAAAAGTAACACAGTTATAGTAGCAATGCTAGGAATATATTAGTTAAATTTTCAATGGAGCGATAACGTACTTGTCCGATTCCGGTATTTTTCCCAGTTGTACGCTCAATTGCATTAACATCCGACCATCGTTTGTTTCTTTGAGTACCTGCATCAACAGCGTCACGCATCGCGACATGTGAAATGCAAAACTTCCGGGTCTATCAACCTCCCGATTAGGTATATGCCATACGCCCTGGGAAGATAAGCGACAATTTATTTCGATAACGATAAGAAGTCACGATATACAATATACATATATATGTATAACGGTAACACGCAGAGCGGCAATAGTAGTCGCATTCCAGACTGTTTTACGCGGAAGAACTGTCCTGTAATATTGAACGTCGCGTTAGGTGCTCCTTATTTTCAAATTCCCCGTGCTTCCATCGTTACCGATTATAATCGTTAATCATAATCTAGGTACACTTTAACGTTGGAGAGATGAAGAAAACAGTTGCTGCTAATAATATCGCTACTATAATTCTTTGTCTGGCATGGTGCGGTATCAGGTAAAAATCATACATAATCGGTTTTTTCGCATTATGGTTCGCGTATTATAGTCCAGTCGCCAGGTACCTTTACCTGGAAAATATTCCGAACTTAATGAAATTTTGACACGTCATTTAGGGGTACTCTGGGGTGTCGAATCTGAGTTTTCGACCTCGAGGACCCTGTGCTAACTTGGGGAGGGGGAAAAAACCACGATTTTTATTACCTTGTTTTGGTTTTTCGCCTATTACTCAAAAACTGTGGGCCCTATGAACTTTTGTTTTTCATTTTTGGAAAGAGCATTAAATTTCCTTCAAATTTCACTAATCAAACGTATTTTTTTATCCAATAGGTACCGAGAAACAGGCGTTCAAAATTAGGAAATGTTTCTCAAAATGTCATTTTGAGCCACACATTGTGACATTTAGCAGGAAATTGCATCTTATTTTTTTTTTTAATTGAAAAATATCCTCAAAAATGTGTACAAAAGTGATGCCTCTCCGTCTTTAATGATTGTTTAAACAATCATAATGTATTACTACTGCACATCACTGGATTCGGGAAAGTCTAGAGAATCTTTTGCTGTAAAGAATAATACAATATCTTTTACAATAACATCATAATATCTGTTCAAAGTCGAAAAACGTGTTTTTTTTCAAACTCAAATTTCTCAAAAACTGTGCGTGTAGGAGAAAAATTAAGACCAGATTCGGAATCAGCGCTAAAAACTGTATAAGATACACCGAACAGTTATATGGAAACATTTTTATTGTTGGACAGTGTAATTTGCTCCGTCTTTCCCTATATTCGTCAGTTGCCACTTAATTTCCTAATTTTGAACGCCTGTCTCTCGGTGCCTATTTGGTCGAAAAAAATGATTGACCAGTGAAATGTGAAGGAAATTTAATGCTCTTTCCAAAAATGGAAGACAAAAGTTCATAGGACCCACAGTTTTTGAGTAATAGGCGAAAAACCAAAAGAAGGTAATAAAAATCGTGGTTTTTCCCCCTCCCCAAGTTAGCACAGGGTCCTCGAGGTCGAAAACTGAGATTCGACACCCCAGAGTACCCCTAAATGACGTGTCAAAATTTCATTAAGTTCGGAATATTTTCCAGGTAGACGCCTTTTTTTCGACCTGCCGACTGGACTATTATGAAGAATACTTGGAACTTTTTTCGCGCAGTATATACTTGATCGTAAAAAAGTATGGACACATTGGTTTTAAAACGTTCGCAAGGTCTACCGACGCTTTGGAGAAAGTGATAATAGACACGGACGCCGGAGCCGATGACGCTGCTGCCATACTTTTGACTCTGAAATCCGAAAGATTCCAAGTCTTGGCGATTACTTGCACATATGGGAACACGTATGTGGATAATGTGGTAGACAATGTACTTAAAACTTTGACGATTGCAAACAGAGACGACGTAAGGCTATACTAAACTTTTTCTTGCGAGAAATAGTGTCATACTATTCGTCTATTCGACGATCGAGTTCCAAGCCAGAAGACCGAACGATACCACTTTTTTCAGATCCCGATATATAAAGGAGCGCAGAGAGCATTCATAAAAGAGTACAAACCCTCGAACTACTTTGGCACGGACGGTTTTGGGGATTTTAATTTTACAGAGGCAATTACTGCTCACGTTGACGAAAGCAAACACGCGGCTCTGGCACTTCTGGGCTTAGCAAAGGCGCATCCAGGTTGAAATGAAATAATTGAATAATTCGATCGGTTATTCGATTTAGTTCTGTAACATCGAATGAATTTTTTTCAGGTGAGATAACTCTTTTATGCATTGGCCCGTTGACGAACGTCGCTACAGCGATGACATTGGATCCGTCGTTCGCCACCTACTTGAAGAAGCTCGTTATACTAGGCTCCAGTGTTTCCGGAGTCGGTAACGTTTCACCCAGTGTAGAGTTCAATTTTTATCAAGATCCAGAGAGCAATTCGATCGTATTGAATCGCAGTAACACAACGATCATTTTATTTCCATGGGAAACAGTTAAGAGTAGCAGTATATCTATGGTAATGGGAAAACTGAAGGAGATGCTTATCATTAAAATGATAATATGTATCTGCTTATTCGAATGGTATTTGTTCTTACAACAGGATTGGCGTATCAACGTGCTTGGAAAGCTAAACTCGACTATCATGAATTTTCTGAACAAAGCAGAACGAGTAAATCTGGAGCATTCTACCGAGTGGATTTCGTCGGATGCGATGACAGCTGCAGCTATGATATGGCCAAACACGATAGAGGCCTCCATAACGACCAATGTGAGTCCTGTGATCGATGGAATGGCTAGAGGTTCTGTACTCGTTGATTACGCGCATTCGACCGGCAAGCCAAACAACACAGAGATAATACAAAAGTTCAACGTGACGGTTTTCCAAAACGCGTTGCTGAAACTCCTCTCCTAAATCCCACCTTCCCGTAAAAAAAAACACTAATTCTAACAATAAGTAAGCGAAAAATATAATGCGTACTTACGCTGAAGAAATTGGTGCTCTTTCTATCCGCGAACAATCCTTGGAAACTCTCGCCGAGATAAAACTGGCAGCTGTAGGTATCCAACAAGAGATTCCTGCACTTCGTGATGTCCCTGGCGATCTTGTTGTTGAAGAAGAAATGCGACAGTCTGTAGAACGATTTGTAGTGTTCGGAGAATCTCAAAACGCACTGTTCTAGGCCGGCTAGACAGTATGCTATCAGAGTCGCGACCTCCTCGTCCCTCATGTTCTCTTCTTTTTGCGCGAATTCCGACTCTTTTTTCTTCTTCTTCTCGTCGGTGTCGCTTTCGGCCGGAGACTCGGTGTCGGTGTCGCTGGAGCTGTCGCTGTCGGAGCTGTCGTCGCTACTGCTGGACTCGTCGCTGCTACTGGAACTGGAGTTGTTCGTTTCCGTGGTCGTTGTAGTCGTTTGAGTGGTCGTGGTGCTTTCTTGGGAGCCTCTTCTGCTCAAGGTCGCCTCTTCCTTGTTGGTCGTCTTCTTCTTGTCCCCTGATTTATCTTTCGGTTCTTTGTTCGTCGAGGGCAAGTCGTCGTTCTGCAGCCACTTCCCGTCGAATTTCCGCGTATCTTCGTCCTCCGGAGTCGATTGCCTCGTCTCCTGACTGATCTCCATCGCCTGTTTCATCAGGGCGTCCATCAAATCTTGAACGTTCTCCGATTTTCCATCGCCCTCGAACACGTTACTCATCTTGAGCGTGCTCGAGGCAGTTTTTTTGCTTTCGATGTTCTTCGTTTTTACTTTCTTTTTCTGCTGCTGCTGTTGTTGTTGCTGCTGCTGCTTAGACTCGTTGCTCTCGTCGCTGGACAGCATCATAACGTCGTCTCGTTTCTCCTTTTGCGAAACCATGTCGCAAACCCTAGAGATCACGTCGTCTATCAGAGCGACGACATCCTGCATCAGCTGCAAATGGGACACGTTGCCCAGCTTCATTTTCTTCGCATTGTCCTGCGGCAGGTCTGTAGGAGATCTCTTACGCGTTTCCGGTTTCTCGTTCGAGGTACGTTGGTTATTAACGTTGAAGGCTTTGTTCGTTCTGTCGACTATCTCGATCTCCTCGATGCTGTTCGATCGCTGGGAAACGGTGACGACATTCCTGTCCCCTTCGGCAGCGAATTCCACTTCTTTACCGATATTCTTGTCGGTTGTCGCGAACAGCCCATCCTCTTTGGTCTTCTCGTTTAGCTTCGAGCTGTATTTCATAAACGGTCCTTCAGCACATTTTTCTAGATAAAACTGCAACAACTGCCCCAATGATTTTTTCAACGGTTTACCCTCGTGCTGCTCCAGATACTTTAATATGCTCGCGTGAATCCGATAGTGAACCTCCAACGCTTCCACCGAGAGATGCTGCGGAGACTTGTGGCTTATTCTGCGTGGATATTGCGCATTGTTGTGGTATAACAAGTCGCTAGCCTGCAATCGAATGGAAATCGGTTATCGGTTATCGATTATCGATCATCGATCATTACCTACCGGAAGCCAAACTAAACTGTGATATATTCGAAAGGAAGCTGAATTGTTTTGGCATAGTGTATGTATATGTATAAGAAAAATATTTAATAAAAATTCACCTTCGCGTAGTGTTCTAAAAATACAGGAGGCTCCTGATTTTTCTTCTCCGCAATCTTTCCAAGCATGTACTGGTAAAGCCACCTCTCGTCGTGGAGTATCGGCGCGTCCTTGGTTCCAATGAACAAACGAGCGCAGGCTTGAAAACACTGATTCGCTATTTCCAGCATTTCTTCTTTCCTCGTTTCGAGAATTTCAAATCGTTCCATGCTTAACGTATCCGTTTCCTGTTTCAACAGTCGTGAGCAGAACGAGTGAACAACGTAGGCAAAGTTTCCATACTCCGTCCATATAATATGATTGCAAGAATCTAGTTCAACGGCGTGTCTGTAACTAGATTGTGTCAGTTTCGCCTTCGTTAAAAGTTTATCCTCGTTTCTAAAATCCGAGAAAATGACATAAAATCAGATGTAATCGTCGTCGAGCAACTGGAGTCGGAGCCGGAGCCGCGAAAGATGAACGAGATCAACGTTACTCACATAGGCTTGTATTTGTTCAACCAAGTGTCTATCACGGTGCCCGATGACATCGCCACGCCTGTCCAAGAGCTCAATCGGGTCGGGTGAAAGCAGAGATCTAGTAAATAGTATCGTATCGCCACGCTCCATTTGCAGTTCTTGAAGTAGAAATCAGCCAACAAATAGTAGATGGTAGACATGGAATGAGGCAAAGGTTTCTTAATCGTTGGCATAGTGTCTCGCTCGCCCATCGTATAAGCCATCATCTCATCGATCACTTGGTTCGGATCGCTTTCCGGAGGAACCAGCTTGATTATGCGTTTGAACAGATCTTCCGTGTCCGCGCTGATCGTCAAAGACCTCGGCGAACAGTACTCCGGTATTTGCTTCGGCTTATAAAAGTCGAAGAGCAATTGCGCTCCCTCCCACGTGACCTTCATTTGAGGCACTCCGTGTTCCTCCACGTGTTTCGGTCGCCCTTTGTTCACTTTGTTGTAATGACCGTACAGGCAGTAGAATATTTGCTCGAGATATTTCGAGAGTTTGCTCTTGATACCGGAGAATTGCGGTGTTTCCAGTTTCGGGATGACCAAGTTCAACGTGAAGAACAACAATTTCGCCTCGTTGTAACAACACCAGGAATGCCTGCCCATAAATTCATGGGCGATGAACAGAATCATGATGGAGGCCGGGACACCGTCGTCCTCGTCGTCCGACTCGGAGTAGTTGTTCGAACTGTGTTGCTTGTTCTTGTACGCCGACTCGACTTTCGCTCTTTCCTTGTCCTCCTTGTATTGTAAAATATAATGCAACAGGATCCAGGGAAGAACAGTTTCCAGAGGCATCTCTACCGTGGTCTCCGACACGTCCAATTGATTGCATACGATATGCACCAAGTTTTGCACCAGTCTGGAAAGACGAATCTCCGGCAGGTATTTCAGAACGAACGTGCTCACTTCGATCGTACATGTCTCCAATTTCTCGAGCGCCATTAAAACCGAACCCGTCCACTTTTTTTGCTCGACTTCGTCGGTCGAATTTAAATGATTCTGCCATGCTTCGTTCAGGCACGCCTCTGCCCACACGTAGCATTCCTCGTATTGTTCAAGCTTCCACAAGCTGTCCAACAACATGGACAACTGTTGTACTCGATCCACTATGTTGTCACTGACGGACAACAATTTGTTTCCTTGTTTCGCAAATTTAAACGTATCTTGCAACACATAGGCCAACTCGGCGTATTTCTTCTCGTCGTGCAAGCTTTGTATTTCGCCCAGTTTCTGTCCCCTGCGAATATCGAAAATATCGAACATCAAATAATATAATCGAACACAACTTTACTTTACTTTACTTTACGTCTTTACAAGTTCTGTTTTTTTATCTGATTTTATAGAAACCTACCTCTGTATAGACTTCAATTTCTTCTCCACAATTTTAATACTGATCTGCGAATTGTATTTACAGTTCGGTAATTTCAGGTAGACATTTTGATTTCGTTTTTCCATTTCTCGCAAGTGGCATAACAACTGAAAACATATCGTTAAGTTAAACGTATCTTACAATTAGTAATATTCTTGTTCGGGTAGAAACTGTAGTCGCTCACCAATTCTAATGTTTCGATCACTATATCCGTATCCCCTTGACACAAAAAAATATTCGCTTTAAGCCATAGAACCCTCACTAGTATGAAAATATTTTCTTCGTTTATAATATCTCTACGCACGCTTGTAAATATTATATGACCCAACTCTTCGGATGGCATTCCTGTGCCAAGTTTATCCAACCTAAAACGAAATTTTCTTCGTTATAGCCTTTTCTCTTCTCGCGATTTTTCTGTGTAGCCAGAAAAAGAAAATCAGAAGAAACCATACGTTGAAGAAGGTACGATATCCGGTTTATTACTCAACCATGTATCGGTGTGAAGTTCACCGAATAATAAAGTCATTTCGGCATCCAATTTTAAAATATTGTTGTTCTCGTGTTCTTCGAACGGCGATGGATGCGAAATGTGATCTCTGCGAAAGGAAAAATACGTTTCTTTGGTAGGTTGAGATCGGAGAAATAAATTTCCACGGTTTCCCTTACCTCATGAACGTGTACGCTTGTAAATAGACTCCGGACATTCCCTTTGGCCATTCTTGATCCCATTTGGTGCATAAACATTCGGTATATCTTGCTATGATTATCATTAGATTGCTTTTGCCACTGTGCTCGGCGATAAACATATTTACATCGGCTATTTCATACTCTGTACCAAAATAATTCTGCTGTCGGCTGTACGAAAAAAAACAAACAAAAAGGAAGATTCCTTGGGGAAGAACTATACGCGCACGAAAGAGCGTTCTAATAAATAAATAATTACCTTCTATCGGGACTCGGCGATTTTGAACTTTCGGAGCTTTTAACGGTCTCCGTAGCATTACTACTATTATTTTCTTGGTTGGTGAACAATTGATACAAATCCATCGTGTCCATAGAGTCGTCCATATTTTTCGAAGGATCGTCTTTAGTTAATTTTACCGAATCTGGTCTAAAACAACGAAAATTACACATTGTTCCTGCCTTACTTTATAAACCAAAAAATATTCTAGATACTTACAGTAAAGTGCTAGGGAATATTCTTCGAAGAGTCTCCTCTAGCTGAACGTCGTCCCTCTCGGCTTCTCTTCTATTCGAACTTCTCACTCTGGCCGATCGCCTCATGCTATTGCAACTCCAGGCCCACTGTTGCAAAAAACAGAGAGCGCTCCTTCGTCGTTTCTTCACTTTTTGCACTTCTTCTTTTCCTTCGTTCTTTTCATTGGACTTTACCTCTGTCTTTGATTGTATTTCGTCGGCTTTCTTTGAATCTTTCTCGTATGGTTTCTCGCTGGATTTGTTACTGTCTTTATCGCTAACTTTGTCGTTTTGCATTTCATTTCCACCAATATTGTATACGTCGTCTACGACTTTCTCAGGATGTAATTTTTCTACGGCCTCGTACGTTTCAAAATGATTTTGCTCCTCTAGTTCGGTCTTTGCCTGGTTCTGTTCCAAACTACCTTGATCGATGTCTAAAATTCTCAGAGGATCCTCGTCATCTATAATTTGTACGTCGCTGGAATTCGATTTTTTATCATCTTCTGTCTCAGCTTGCATCGCCATGTCGTTATTGTTACAGGCGCGACCGCCATCGATCGATTCGAATGGAAAATCCGTTTCATCGGTGTCCATTTTCATTAATTTCTGGTCATCGTCATTGTCATCGTTACCGCTACCGTTATAGTTATCGCTATCGTTCTTCGTAATCATATTCGAGAGTAGATTTTCATCTGTATTCGCGCTATTGTTTCCTACGGTATCAACTTCAATATTTGTTTTTAAAGGTGTCTCATCCGGATTAAGAACTGTTAGCTTAATTCTACTAACAAAACTCGAATCGCTTTCCATAATGTATCTATGCATATCTAATAAACTTTCTCCTAAGTCTAACCAGGTGTAATTCTTTACAGGCTTTCTAAGGACTAAATCTGGCAGAGGTTTCGGGGTAAATTCTATCTTACATACTTCTGCCCATCTTTCGGCGACATCCTTCGCTTCCGCCAACAGTTTGTCTCCCAACGTACGATCGTACTCTGTGTACAACGGCGGATCTAGATGCCAGTTGCTATTATATAGTTTATAACATTCTTTAAGGCATGGAATGTCTTTAAATATTCTATCACGGAATGCCAAACCTTTCACATAGTTAGAATCCCGTTCTAATGCCATGGAAATGTACAAAAGACAGTTCATGTAATCAGGAACAGCGTACAAGGCAGTTATCATATTATCTAAACACGGCCAATGATTGGAATTACACTTCAAGCCTTGTTTGAAAGAGGAACAAGCTAATTCTAAGTTAGACGTCTTCATTGCTAACGTGCCTATCCTGTGCCATAAAGTTACGTCGGTATCGTCCAAATTTGCCGCTTCCCAATAATTTTCTATAGCTTTGTCGTAATTCCCAGATGCTGCCTTTATGGCAGCGATATTCTTAAAACAAGAATATTTCAATGACAACATTGGCCTAGATCTTCCATCCGGTACCTCAGGTTTCTCTACTTCATCCAACAGTTCGGTTTCTAATAGATCTTTAAAAATATTCAGAGCGTCTTCTTGTTTATTTTCTTTTAGTAACACTAAGGCTTTGTTGTATTCGGTAAGAGCTATTTGTTCCTATAACAGACGTTTACAAAATAATAAGCTACCTATGGTTCTATCGATTTATACATATTTATACTAATAGGCAAAATACATAATAACCAATGTTTTTGTCGATAAAAAAGGTTACGCCCGCAAAACTTTCTTTCTTCTTTTTCCGCAATCATTCATGCTCTTTCTATCTGTTATGCAAAGTAATCGAATTTTTCGAACCGATGACAATTTTGTAGGTTATAGTTAATTTATTATATATAGTTACAGAGATTCGATACGTACTTGAGCTTCCTTCGTGATTGTCGGTACATCCTCTTCTTCGCTTTCTTCGCTGGATTCCTCGTTTAACGCCGATATTTTGATCATCTTGTAGAATTTCTTCGGAATATGTACTACTATTTAAAAGATCAACAATTCAACCGGTTTTTTTCAGCAGCGCCATACTACTGCGTATTACAGATTACTGTTAACTGTTACTGATGGTGATGGACACCAATGGACACTGACATTGACATCACCAACAGGCTGCGCACAAACGAGTACACGTAAATACATCTATCGTTCGTCGTACATATTTCACAATTGCCCGTATCAGTGAATCATAGACATATAGAGCAGTGATGCCGAAATCGTGGTACTGTGGTACTAAGCCGTGGTACGAGACCCCCCCACTATGACCTACCGTTGCCCCTACTGGCCTTCTCCAACTCGCTCGCGCGCTACACTCACCAACGTACCTCTCATATCCTCGGAGAGGTACGTTGGTGAGTGTAGCGCGCGAGCGAGTTGGAGAAGGCCAGTAGGGGCAACGGTAGGTCATAGTGGGGGGGTCTCGTACCACGGCTTAGTACCACAGTACCACGATTTCGGCATCACTGATATAGAGATAGACTGCGCCGTCTTATGGGCGAGTTGAAGCCCACAATGGGCTCTATATGTCTATGCAGTGAATCAGTCCGAATCACTTAACGATGAAAAACAAACGAACCTAAAAAATCGCTTGGACAGTCTTACCTTCCTTATCTGTCCTATCCTGACCAATCCTGACTGATCCTGACATTCCTGAATTCCTGACTAAAACTGGCAGAAGGCCACTGAGAAGATTCTCGTTGGTGAGAAGGAGAAAGCAAATCGTCACGGAACCATATTGATGATGTTATCATGAATATTGTTATTTACATTCTGCACCGAACGTATTCCAACAATTCTGAACAATTCCAAGATAAGATTTTTCAGACGATGTTTCACGTTTAAATTTTAGATGCGCCTGCGCAGTTTTTTTTTTAATCCATGCTAGAAGCGAAACTAGGGGGCGGTACTATATAGGGGACACCGAAATCCCTGGCAGGAGCACTCTCAGGCTCATTTCTTCTTCGATGCTTCTATCCAAAATCCAAGGCTACCCTGATAGCACAATTGACTCCACGGGGAGTGACGAAAACGCGCATAAGTTGACTCCACTTGGACAACCTGGAACCGTCTGGATGCAGCCCACGTGAAATGCAGCTTCTGCAGTCTAGCTGGAACGCCACTCTATCCTGGATTCCGCTTCCCCGCAAGATGGCAGCACGGTCGCACTGATTAATGCGGCGAATGCCGTTATACAGGGCAGCGCCGTCGGTAAGGGCAGATCGCACTAATGTGGCAGATGTCGATAAAGTAGATTTCTATTGTACAAATATGTAGCAGTTTCCCTTTTTACCGACAATACTGATTTTTGAATGAATATTCAGTCACATGCAAGGAGAGAAAACGAAAAAAAAATCTGTGCAAAATAAAAATTCTCTGCATCGATTGCAAGAGATGGAAGCTAAGATTAAAATGTCAACATGCAAAAAAAGACAAAGTGTCGTACAAGGGACAAGAAAATTTACTTTTTCTTATTTTTTAATACACCGCAGGGAGTTGGTAAAGACACATGGACAATGACACAAGGAATATATATATAATAAATATTATAATTTTTTATTATTACTATGCTTTATTATTGGACGAACACCTAAATATCTCTTCAGGTTATTGTGATGCAAAAAATATTTGTTCCGTAATGTGCACGGTGTGCCAGATATTTGGTCCATTGACACCATGCACATTACGTAACAAATATTTTTTGCATCACAATAACCTGAAGAGATATTTAGGTGTTCGTATTTAAACGGAACACCCTGTATATTGTGATTATTACACGTTGTTGCCTCTGCTTCCCAAAACTTGTGGCCCGTAGCACGTTCTGGCATAGGTGGGATACCTAAAAAATACAAAGAAAATCAGTAATGTACAATATATGCATGTGTGTTGAATGGCATAATTAGATATACGTACCACGTGAAAAATTAGAGGTCTTCCTCTTCCCCGGTTGCCGCAGCTTCCTTCTCCTCCTTCCCTGGATAGCACATTATATTTATCCTCCGTTCTGTAAATTAGATTTTTAATTACACAGTGAGTAAAGGTGAGTATTTAATCTTCTTCGCTTATTGCTCATCTCAACGAATTTTCTAATTTCTGGTGCTACAATTACAAAAGGTCTTCTGACGTTTTTCATCAACTAATATACCTAACTGATTCAAACATTGCAATGATATTTATAAAAAATCGATTAAAGTTGAACTACAAACAAAAGAATGTACTACCAGAAATAAAAAAATTCGATGATGAGAAGCAAGTGAAGAAGATTAAATATTAGGTTGTCCCAAAAGTTCCTTCCGCAATGCCTTTCTTTAATATTGCTAAATAAATATTAGGTTGTCCCAAAAGTTGTTTTTCGATGCATGCACATAATGCAAATTCATATTAAGAAGTACTAAAATATTAACATAAACATTATCGTATTGTTTGTATTTATTTAGCTACATTAAAGGAACACAATGCGGAAGAAACTTTTGGGTCAACCTAATACTTGCCTTACTGAATTGGTTTAAGCCATCATTTTGCCGATTTAGAATATTGCTAAGCTAATTCTAATCTGAATGGGCCAAAGCTGAATTGTGTTGGATTTGTTTAAAGTGATAAATGATAATAATGATAATGAAAAGAGAGTGATAAAGTGATAAAGAAACAAACAATTTACTATTTTGGACTCTACATTGAAGTGAACATACTCGCCCCGTAGCACCTCATACGTGATGGCAAATGGCACTGTCGCGTGGTGTGCCGACAAGCGTTCTCACGCTTTTTCACGCGAAGATTCTGGGAGACATTTGAGCAAAATGAAACCGATTAACCAATATAAATATGTACAAATACCTTCCGTTCTTCCTTCCTTCCACGTAGTGCACGTAATCCAAGTAATCCACGTAATCACATAATCCAAGCAAGTCAATCTAATAAATAGTCAAATAGTCAAATGCCGCAACGCAGACCGCACCTGCGAATGTAACGTGTAACCACAGAGCGAAGCTATGTAAATATATCTGTGATTGTGTCAAGAAAAACGCTGCATGTCACAATTTCAAAAAATTTCAGTTTATGCATTTATTGAACTTTATAGTGTAGGATTAGGTATTTACCAGAAAAAACGTCACGAAAATCAATTCAAAAGGCTCGAAAAAATAATACAATTTAACCAATGTCCTTGTCAAAGCATTAGTGATCAAAACTTTAAACGACAATATCTCGAAAGTGAAAGTACAATGTGACATGCGGCGGCGTCCTCCTGACAACCACAGATATTACGACCGAGCTAAGCGAACGAGAACTTGCGAACTGTTGAGAGTTGAGAGAATAACTGAAAACTGCTGAAAACTGAACGGCAGTTTCCCCTTCCCTGACGTATCGTCGTATCCGTGAGCGGTGTCGACCGCGCTTGACCGTGTTGGTGCATGTTCGATTGCACGCGCGCTACACAACAAACGTACCTCTACCATCTCCGTGTGACTACCTGCTCGACCGAACGCGTCGGCGACGCGTTCCTTCGATTTTCACGTTGCCGAAGTTTCGGAAGCATGAGGCGAAAAGTCGGAATCTGGAGACGGCGCGCATTTGAATCTCGGGCACAGCACGCGGCGCGACGCACATTTTGCTATAACTTTTGATCTAAAAGAGATATCGAAGAGAAATTAGGCCTAATTTTTTTTTAAAAATCGGTTTTAACGATGTAAAAAGAAATATATTTTGTATTTTTTAAATAATGTTTTCGTTGATTCTTAAGGTATAGCCGGAAAAGATGGTCAGAAGTATCCAACCAAATTTGTTTTTAGTCACGTCATGTTCAACAGAAAATTATGAAAAAATTCATGAATATTCTACCGAATAGCATACACTACTGAGATTTTTTTCAAAATTTTTGGTTGCAAAATCGATTTTTAAACAAATCGGAAAACATAAAATTGCCGATTTTATGTATATACATACATCAAAGTCTTCAGTTGACCACATTTATATTGTTACGTTAGTTGTGTCTCATCCTGATTATTAATGTGTATTTTTTCAGATTTTTCGGATTACGGAAACATGTTTTAAAAAATTGAAAACCTCCAAAAATTCCAAGAAAATGCATGTTTTGTATTGAAGTGTTAGAGACTCCAGTTTTATAAGAATTCAGTACTTGGATATTATTGAAGCAACCGTTCTTAATTTTTTTATAATTTTTTAGAGGTTGGGTAGCCGTTAACAAAACAAGTACATATATACGGCTGGGAATCTTCTGGCCCCGAATCGAATCCCGCATCTATAATCGTTTTGTTCGGTAAATACTTATTGCTTCGAGTTTTAATGAAAAGTTTAACCAAAAACATTTTTTAATTGTCTACATTTATTTTCAACTTAAAGAATTGATGCAGTTCGCGCTGTCGACTTTCGCTGTCCACTTTCTGTAATTGAAAAAAAGAAACACAATTTAAGTTATGATTGCGAAGTGCAGAATGGTTTCGAGGTATTCGAAAATACCGCTACAGGTGGTCCCCTGTGTATCTATATCTTCGAGTAACTAATTACAAATTTTGTATCTATTATTCGTGATCCGAAATTTGTATCTAGGAGAAAAATTAAGGGCAGATTCGGAATCAGCGCAAAAAACTCTATAAGAATCATCCAACAGTAATTGTTGAAGAAATTTGGTGTCGCGGAGACTGTAAATCAAATGGGAAACTTTCTTCCAGCAGATCTATTAATGGGTCTATTAACTTTTTCCCGTGTAACATTTTGTTTATTTTCTCGTTTCTTTGTTATAATAAATGGAAGCTTATGTTAATTTGTTGTTCTTCATTCTTTAATAAGCCCCTTTTAATTTCCCATCAGTTTCAACTCCATAAAGTAATAGTTTTCTGTAAAATCCGTATCAATGCCTCCGGATTGGAAACTTTCTGCCAGGGGTTGTATTAATTCGAGTAACTGTAACTTTTTTAATGTTGGACTATATGGATTTGGACTTTTCGTGAGAAGTTGGAGAAATTAGTTTACTGCACGATGTGAAAAGATATGTAGTGGACATGGCGCGTTGGAAAGAGGGACTTTCCGGACGCGGAAATTTCATCCTTCTCAAGTGCGCGCTGTGGACGGTTGCGTTGAGGGTTCGGTCGTAAAAGTGACGATTACCAGAACCCTGACTCAACCGTTGCAATGTCCTTGGCAGCGACGACTTTGAATTGTTTTGGGGAAGGAAACTTTCTCCTTACTCTTGAGGAACGGAGAATTCCTCCCCTTATTTTAACGGTCTTTCTCACGTTGCTAATCCTCCCACCAAAAAGGATTTTTACCAGTGGAAAAAAAGCTTGTGGCACTCGTTGAGAACGCATCGCTCTAGAGTTGCCCGCGCTACGTTAATTTATATCTCTGTACTTTGTTAGTACTCGATAGTCATTAACGTTTATAATCTAGTTTTCTCGTTATTGTTATTATTACTACATCTTGTTTTGTTTTGTTATTGTTACGTGTTATTGTTTTAATAAATATCTATATCGTTGTCTGTTAACCACGCGAAACATCATAGACACTGAATTACCCGTCACCCTAAAGATATTTTTCCAGAAATTGCAGTTGGCCGGAATTGTAGAGAAAATAGGTACTAAATATTGCATTTCACAACTTCTTTATGTGGGGCCTATATTGAAAATTTAAAAGATAGTTATAATAATTAACCATTTGCAGCTGTTTTAATTTCGGAGCTGTTTTAACTCGAAAATGAAACATCTCGTTCTAGGTAGAATAATTTCGTTCTATACGATTCTTTTCATTTGATGGATATGAAATTGATTGTAATACCTCATACAATAATTAAAGGTTTAGTAATTGATTAGCTACCAACATGTTTAACAATGTAAACAATATTTTGCATAATGGGACAGCAATTTTTAGTGGTGATTTCGAGTCACCACTGGAGTGCTAAGGGTTAAAGATGGTAGAAATTGCAGGATATTACAACAATGACAAATATTATAAAGCAGATACGCTAACGTTACCGTTATCGCGTCAGAAGGAATAGCTGCAAGCTGCAAGTACAATTGTATAGAGTATAGAATTTCGGGGAAAACTGGGAAGAGAGGGAGGGTTGCCGGAGGATTAATTATGGCGTGGAAGAACCGACGCGACGGTGCCCGTAAGGATAATCACGGTCGCCTAGAGTGGCCGGACTATGGCAGGGTAAGACGTGGTTTCCCTCGGGTCTCAATTATCCATCGGGCCTTAATTTGTCCGGGCTGTTTGTCTCTCGATCAAGCCGGTTCGTCGAGGTCCTGGTACTGTACTTTGGAAATGAAATGGATGATTATGTGAAAATTTGCTTGTCAAATGAACATTCTGGGAAAAGGTTCAGGTAATTTCGTGCAGAAAATCCAGAGTTGTTTTGGTAACTACCCAGGACTTATTGGCCCTCGCGACGGTCAAAGTAATTGCCCAGTTTTATCGACGTTTTATTACTTCGTCGCGTACCCTGGTATAAAGCAGCGAAAGCAATTTAGATATCGTGAAACGGTTCGAATTTCTTTTCTTGCTGTTCTTGGAAATTCTGAAATTGTCAACTCAGTGGTCGGCACGGATGAGACTTTTCAGGCCGCCTCCTTTCACCGGCCGCACGTCTCGTTCTCCGTAACGGCCTTTATCCTCGAGGCAGCTCAGGCCCGTATCTATCCCAGACCGTGCGAACTGCGTACAAAATTTCTGTTTATGAAACATTAGAAATTCCATTTCTTTATACACATATTTTTAGCGTGTCTTTCTTAACATGTATGAATTAAATGAAACGAGGCTTCATTAACTGATCTATTTTTATTGAATGGAGTAGAATTACACTGTCCAACAAATTTCAACTTTTTTTATGTTCCCCAATTACTGTAGGGTCCTTCTTATAGAGTTTTTCGCGCTGATTCCGAATCTGTTTTCAATTTTTTTCCTATACGCACAGTTTTTCAGGAACAAGGCTTTGAAAAAAAAACATATTTTTCAACTTCAAACAAATATTGTGATGTTATTATAAAAGATATTGAATTGTTCTTTCTGGCAAAAGATTCTGTAGACTTTCCCGAATACAGTGATATCCAATATTAATACATTATGATTGATTAAACATGTTTAAACAATGATTAAATACGGAGAGATTTCGTCGCGTCGGCGCACAGTGGAAAATTTGGCCCAGACTCGATTCAAAATCAAAGAACTTTCGATAGAAATGAGGTAGAGCGATGAAATTTTTTTAAAATGAAAGCTGAAACTTTGCAGAATATGGGAAAAATAGGGAAGTTATGGTACGAACGTTTTTTAACCGAGAAAATTCGTTAAACATGTAGAATTTAAAGAAATCGATTTTGCAATATCCTGAGGTCGTAGACAAATTTTGAGACCAGATTTGAAATCGGCGTGAAAAAATCTACGGGAAATGATATATAGCAAAAATTTTAAAAAAATTTTCCGCGCGTGGTATTGGAAAAACCACAATTTTCTCGAAATTGTGCAAGTTTAACGAATTTTCTCAACGTTAAAAAACGTTCTTACCATAATCTCCCTATTTTTCCCATATTCTGTAATGTTTCAGCTTTAATTTTTAAAAAATTTCATACCTCTACCTTATTTCTATCAAAAGTTCTTCGATTTTGTCTCCGATTTGGACGAAAGGTCACACTGTGCGCCGTCTCCAGATTCTGACTTTTCGCCTCATGCTTTCGAAACTTCGGTAACGTGAAAACTCAGCCCGTCTGAGTGCCTGTTCAATTGCTTGCGCGCTACACACAAGCGTACCTCTACTCTGTCTGTGTGAACTACCTGCTCGACTGATCGACGCCGACGCGTTCCTTCGATTTTCACGTTGCCGAAGTTTCGGAAGCATGAGGCGAAAAGTCGGAATCTGGAGGCGGCGCGCATTTGAATCCCGGCACAGCGAGCGACGCGGCGATAACAGAACATACGGACAATAGGACGTCCTTATATTAGGGTATGTATTCGGATAATGGGGGTACGGATACGGGAGTCTCTACTGTATTCAAAGAACAAGTAGACATAATTGAAATCGTAATTCTAATTGCAATATTTTGTAGGACTCAATATAAATAGTACCGTATACTCATCTTTTTTTATCGATGAATATGATCACTAACTAAAATAAATTCCTAATAAGAAAAAAAAATGTTAACAACCCATTAAAAAGTGTTAAAAACGCGACTGAACATGTTGGTGAGAGTCCCATTTGGGGGTGAACGGAACTTTTAAGCTAGTGCTTGAAGCGGACCCTGGGATTCGGCAAGACCGCAGATGTGGCAACCAAACCTTGGGGTTTTCCAGCCATCTGGAAACTATCGAAACGGTGTAGCTTCGAATAATTTTCTGCCAGGGCGGCGAAGACTTCGGTCGCCGTGGCCAAGTGGTGCAATAAACACGGCCAGGTAACCCGACGCGCGTCGGCCAGCCAGACATATCGGCATGAAACCACTAACAAGTTAATTGCAGACCTTGTTTATTTTTCGTAATTGTTTCATGTAAATGACGCTAGCTGCTTCGTGTGGCGTTCTTCCGATTAAAAAAAGACTAATCTCAAGATAGAATTTGGACTGTGGATAGTGGATTTATTCAAAGTCTTCGAATAACGGCACAATCAATTTTCTACCGAAACCGAAATAATACCGGTATTCTTTCGGTTTTTCCAATGCTTAGGTTGTTCCAAATGAAAAAGGAACTACAGGCCACTTAATGTTCCGTCGTAAAACCCTCCGCGCGAAGGAACAAGCGCGAGTCCGAATTCACAGGCGAGGCCGTCATAAAACATTCAGCTAAAGACCTTCCAGATGTACCTCCCAACAAAGTGATTTTTAGCCAGCCGAAAGAAGCACAGCCGATGTAGCCAGATGTATTTGGACCTTTTATACCGTTAAAGTACTAAACTTTATACCGTAGCTACCTGCAACCGAACATACTCCTTGGTTTCAAATTCTTGCTTTAGTTTATTAAAAGGAAGTAGACTCGTTTTCAGGATTGCAAGGGTGCGGGATTCGCCTCTTATTCTCATCTCTCGATAATAATACAAACACGGGGTTTTTCACTAGTCAAAAACGCTAGATAAAAGATCGATCTAGGACACTATCTGCCTCAAAAGTTCTATTTTTTCGTTTACGAGGCGTAATTGGCATTATTCGGCAGCATGTAGCTATGAAAATAGCTTGTATGCTTCCGAATAATGCAAATTACGGTGACGACTAATGCAAATTTCGCCTCGTAAACGGAAAATAGGACTTTTGAGGCAGATAGTGTCCTAGATCGATCTTTTATCTAGCGTTTTTAACTAGTGAGAAACCCCGTGTTTGTATTATTATCGAGAGATGAGAAGAGGCGAATCCCGCACCCTTGCAATCCTGGAAAAAGGCTATACTGGAACTGCAATTACTCGAATTAATATTCGGACGTTCTAAAAAAGACGAGAACTCTTTTAATATTGTACTAAACGATTTGAACTTTTTTGGGGAGCTACAGCAATTAGTTTACTACAGGATGTGAAAAGAAATTTTTTCAAAAATTGCAATTGATCGGAATTGTATGAAAAAATACTAAGAGTTGCAGTTTACAACTTTTTTATGTGGGCCCATATTGAAAAATTGAAAAATACGCTTTGTAGATCTGTGTCGACTAAACATATTTTGAAAATTTCGTCAAAATCGGTTGACGTTGCAATGAGCTACAAACGTTTAAAGATGGTAAAAATCGCAGATTTTCAGCCTACATCGAAGAATTCTTACATCTTTCAAGGCCTGTCGTTTTTTCCCGCATCAACCGATTTCGATGAAACTTTCACAGTGCACATTATTTCCGCAGGCCTACAAAACGTACTTTTTAAATTTTCAATATAGGCCCGCGCGAAAAAGTTGTAAAATGTAACTTTTAGTATTTTCTCTGCAATTCCGACCAAATGCATTTTTTGAAAAAATTTCTTTTCACATCCTGCAGTAAACTAATTGTTCCAGCTCCCCCAAAAAATTCAAATCGTATAGTACAATATTAAAAAAGTTATCATCTTCTTTAGATCGTCCGAATATTAATTCGCGTAACTGTACGTATTAGGGGATAATTAATGTATTACTGATTTATTGATTTATGTGTAGGTTTACTCTTAATGTAACTGTAAAGAAAATTACGGCGAGGGGGGAAGAACGTAACATTCAATTTGTACATATAGTTTCCATCTCTCTTGCGATCAATGCAGACAATTTTTATTTTGCACAAAGATCCGCAGTCTAGGAAAAATAATATAGATATAATAGAAATAAATAAAATTTAATATTTTTTTATATCGGGTTTATTATTTCGTTTTCATTCAGAATCGGTATTTGGAATTGTCGGTAAAAAGGAAGACTGCTACATATTTGTACAATATGTAGAAATTCATTTCACCGACATTACCAACATTACTGACATAACCTCACCGACGGTGCTGCCCTGTATAACGGCATCCGCCGCTCCACGCAGACTCCACGAGCTGCCTTCCATTTGGACGGAAGAAGCTGCCCTCTAGATGCTGTGACGGCGGTGGACGGCGGACTTTGTTACATCTATGCGCATTTCTGGAAGCCCAGGTGGCATGAACTCCACACTCTTTCTAGATGTACTCCAACCGTTGCTCCGAGCAGCCAATAAGCGGCGTCTGGAACCGTACTGCCCTCCAAATTCACTCCACGCTCTGGACTGTCCCTGGCAGTTCCAAACTGTGCTATCAGGGTATTGTCATTGGTCATCAATTGCGTATCTACTGGTATCTACTGTTACGTCGCAGTGTGGTGGGATTAGGGAATTTACAGGGTTCGGGTGCCCGTGGAGCGCTAAAGCACTCTGCTCGTGGAAGGTTTTCAGAACAAACTCTTAGCAAGAAGATGTAACGAAAAAAAGACTTTATTTGATAGTGAAACGTTGTTGACTCTAAGATCTCAGACAAGAATCTGCTCGTATCCTCGTGTATCTGCTTCGTATTTTTCTCGTCCTGAAGTTTTCTCCTTCCAGGTTCCTTTTCCTTAGCCAATAGGAAAATTCGGATCTTCCAGCTGGACGTTGATTCGTCGGGTGGCTCGTCCTCGGTTGCAGCTCGATGGTGATTGGTGGTGGAGGTGCCCCAATAGCGCGCGCACGAGAGTGGGGTACGCGCGAGGGTGAAAACCCGCCAAAACAAGGGTCGTGGGACCGAGCGAGAGAGAGGTCCGAGGGAGTCCCAAGAGGTCCTTGACTGTGAATTTACGACTTCCTGTCCTCGACCGATTCTAGACTTCGACTGTCTCTTTATGCGAAATTGGAGAACTCCTCCAAGAGGTTACGTGACTTTACCCAAATTCCTCGATTAGTTTCGCCCATCTGGTTTCGTCAAGGATCTCTGTGGAAGCCCCTTGTTTCCCTTACTTATTCTAAGCCTAAGCTATCGTGCCTGAATAAAATATATGTATATGAAATATACGGTTTTGAAACATTACGTTTTATATTCAAATTTCCCTCTCAGCGCCATTAATGGAACATACAGGGCAGTAGCGCTATTCGCGGCTATGTTCGCGTGATCAACGGGTCACGCTACACTACTATTGGGTAGCAGAGCGGCCAGAGCCCTGAGGCAGTTATATTGGCGGGAATGTATCGAAATAATCTTACCGGACAAAAAGACTCCAAGACGTGTCCTACGAGTTACAAAATATACACAAATACACTTGTTATACATTCATTTTTCAGAATCAAATCATATACATTTTTTAAAATTCTGCGGGGTGCTCAAGGAACCCCATTTCATCTACCCAATAGTAGATACGTTACTATGTTTTTCCGCGCAGCGCCTCTAGCGGCCATCCATCGTATCAAAAAGGTTGGGCTCAATCGAAGCACAGTGATGCCGAAATCGTGGTACTGTGGTACTAAGCCGTGGTACGAGACCCCCCCACTATGACCTACCGTTGCCCCTACTGGCCTTCTCCAACTCGCTCGCGCGCTACACTCACCAACGTACCTCTCCTAGGATATGAGAGGTACGTTGGTGAGTGTAGCGCGCGAGCGAGTTGGAGAAGGCCAGTAGGGGCAACGGTAGGTCATAGTGGGGGGGTCTCGTACCACGGCTTAGTACCACAGTACCACGATTTCGGCATCACTGTCGAAGCACTGCGTCATTGTGAATTGTTGATTGTGATGTCGATACACGTGTCTGTGTTTAGCATAACCTTTACGTTTCTGTCATGGTCGGTTGAGAAAAGAACATATAAGAACAGACAACATGTTGCGCAGGCAAGCAAGACTCCGTAGGGAATATCTGTACAGAAAATCGGTTCAAGATAAATTGAAAAGCATACAAGAAAAGAAAGAAAAGCTGAAACGTAGTTTAGAAGAAAATATACCGATTCATCCAGATCTTAGGAAGGACGCGTTGCGCGTACAAAACAATTTAGAATGGGAAGATGCTGGACCAGAAATGGCTGTTGCTATGGGCACGGAAATGGGTGGAACTTTAGGCTCTCACGAGGACGACGAGTACAGATGGGCTGGAGTAGAAAATCCAAAAATTGTAATTACCACTTCTCGAGATCCTAGTTCCAGATTGAAGATGTTCGTCAAGGAATTGCGCCTAATATTTCCTAATTCTCAGAGAATGAATCGAGGAAATTTCGAAATGAAGCAGCTTCTACATGCTTGTAGGGCAAACGATGTTACAGACTTTATAATTGTACACGAACACAGAGGAGTACCGGATTCCATTATCGTCTGTCACTTACCATACGGACCAACCACATATTTTACAATGTCGGATGTTGTTATGAGACACGATATACCAAACATTGGAACAATGTCCGAACAATATCCTCATCTTATTTTTCACAATTTCAAAACAAAATTGGGAGAAAGAGTTACCAGCATTTTAAAATATTTATTCCCCGTGCCCAAAGAAGATAGCAAGAGAATAATCACTTTTGCCAATCACGACGATTACATATCTTTTCGACACCACACTTACAGAAAAGTCAACGGGAAGGACATTGAGTTGACGGAAGTAGGACCAAGATTTCAATTGAAACTCTATGAAATTAAATTGGGTACGTTGGACGCAGAAGCAGCTGCAGATACGGAATGGGCTTTAAGACCTTACATGAATACTAGCCATAAAAGAAGATTTTTATCTAACGAAGACGGATGGCAGCAAGAAGATGACATATAGAGAAACGCTTCCAAAGATTCATCCGTTCAAATAAATTTTCAAACACTTTATATATATATATATACACATGTTGAATCCGACAAAATAAAATAAGATAAAAAAAGTATAAAATAAATAATCCTTTATACATTGACCGTAGTCCCTGGACAAAAAGAAAAATGATTCCTAGAATACAATTACGCGGATCAGATATGATGCGCGACAAGCCGATTTTCAAATTTCGCGCCGCGAGTCACGAATGCGTGCGTAGTACGAGCCACGAGCTGCACACCAGTGCATTCTGGTTTTGTTTGTAGCAGTTGTTTTTAAAAACGTCATAGAATAAAAACGGGCTTGTTTAGCTCACGGATTAGGTACGAAACAAGATTCGATCATGAAAAATGAGCAAAGAAAATGCGACCAGATGATTGCGCTATAGAAAAAAGAAGCGAAATTGTTGCGTAATGCAAACCAGTGTTTATAAACACGCGAGATCCGAGAAGACGCCGCGGCGCAAGAAGCTGCTGATCACGGAACAACAGGAACAGGGCAACGCTATGGATATGTTCGTGACACCAAAACGTCAGAAAAGTGACGGTGAGATCAGCATTTATTTCACAAGGAAAGTTTTGTAGAACACTTGCTTGTATTGCTCGTGTCCGCTTGCAATATTTCGCATGATTTGCGCGCGTACGTAGCTAAATTGTCGATTTTCTTGGCGATATTTTAGTCGAAGCTGCTTCACTTTTGGTTTCTAGCGCTTTTCTTCGTAGCGGAGAATCGTTGAACTAAATATTTAATTACGAATACAATTCGTTCGAGGTTAGGTTTTTCTATATTTAAATATATGAGATTTTTCAAATAAAATTTCTTGAAACGAAACGATCGACGACGATGCACAATTCAATAATGTATTTATTATCGTTCATTTCGAATATCTCTTGGAGATTTTCACATGTTCCGATTTCGTATTTAGACAGGAAATCTTTTTGTTTACATTTCTTGACTAAACTATTTACATACAGTATTATTTTGTCTCATTGTTCGGTCAAAAGATTTGTCAAGTTTGCCAAGAAAAACGAGACGAGGAATAAGCGGCAAACTATGTTGTAATATTCGTCCAAGTTTTGTGTATAGTACATGTGAGTACGATGCGTAGGCATAAAAAGTAATAATTGAGTTATCGGTCGATGTTGAGAGTGGTAGTTAGCTGTGTTACAAAGTATTTTGGACCCTTTCTCTTTCTTGGCAAGGTGCAGTCGGCTTTATATTTCAGATCTAGAGGTCACTGGTATTTCCCGCAGTGGCCGTGTGAGAAAGAAATCCTCCAAACTAGTCGACTTTGAATCGCCAGACGATTTTACGGATAACAAGTACAAACGGCAGAAAGCTCAGCAATTACAACGCCAGCAATTGTTGGATAGATACGATTCGGAACCTGTGACACATAATAATCCATCACGACCGATACACGTAAGCGGCGCGAGACAGAGAAAAAATTTGAATTCTAATACGAATTGCGGCCAAGAAAGAATCAAGGATGAAACGTTGTCGGATAACGAGGGGCAAACGTCGGGATCAGAGTCGGATGATCCGTCCGGGTTAAACGAAGATGACAGATACAGTATGGACTCTGGAAGCGACGACGAAGTAGATCCGCTCATGATAGACGATAGAGAAGCTGGTTTCAGAAAACTGGAACCACCTGGCCAAGAAACGACGCCTTCGCAAGCGAATAGTTTATACATGCTCGAGAAGTGTAAGAAAAAGTTAATTATCAAAGATGGCAAAATAATAGGTAGAATGAAGGCGCAACGAAAAGACAAAGGGGTATGTACAAACAACAGTGTTACTAAAGAAAATTCTCTTACGATTGAATAACATTTTCAGAAAACAAGATTTACCGCTTACATGTTATGGGCTAAAGGAATTAGACAAGAATTACTAGAGCAATGTCCATATATGGGTATACGATCATAAGCTTAATTTCTTTCTCCACACTACGTATATTCGAATTCGATTCGCTACGGTATCTGGGAAGAGATCGAAAATATTTACGAAAAATGTTTTCAGAAAAATTCTGTGGTACGAAACTTTTTTGTGGATCGAGTAGCAGAGGAGATTTCCAGCTCGAGTTGAATTTTTTCCAATCTACGAACGCTATGTTTCTCTATTTATAGCGACGTAGCGGCGCATTTTGTGCATGGCTCTTGTAGAAAGATTTTTTTGAATATTTCAATCCTTGCAGAGACTGATTTTAGCGAATCGGATTAGAACGGATGTACGCGACGTGTATAATATGCAGTTGAATTAGGAACGAAAGTTGACGTTACTGGTGAAACATTGCTTTTTGTAGATTTTGCAGCAATTTCGAAACGGTTAGGAGAACTGTGGGCTACAGTGCCGAATCTGGAAAAGTATAACTGGCGCAGACGCGCGATACGCTTGGCGGCGAAGCCTCATGCTTTACCAGCGAGTAAAGATGAGCCTGTTTGGAAAATGCCAGCGCCAGCTTCGCGCAAAAAGTTCATTAACAAAATTGGTGGGTTTGTTGGTTCTTCTCATGTATACATCACTTTCACGAGTATGCTACTAAAGTCATGCGGTAGAGTTTGTTCATCCTAATTTGCTTCTCGTGCACGCGTATTAGTGAACATTTTATCGGAATACTAAATATTGTTTTTATGCCTACAAATTCTGTGGTAGATGTTTCATTATTATTTGTTTTGTATGCATGCGTCTCGCTTAGAGATAGACGAATCACAGAAAGAACATTTCGCGGTATGCGATGATATCACGTGACCCAGAGGTTTTACAAATTTCTTTGGTTTTCATTGACTTGCAGGTAATGGAAAAGAACAAAAACCCGCTACCTCGAAGAAAACAATTCAGCTGGGGCTACCGTCCGTGGTAGGAAATGTTCCGGTATCACCTCCGTCGAACCGATCTGGAAAAGATCTCGTTAACGAGCCGTTGATCGGTACGGGGATGTACAAAGTAGTCGGAACACAACCGATCGACGTTGCCGCCCATTTAAAACTGCTCGGCGAAAGCTTAACCATCATCGGCGAACGTCTCAAAGAACACGATGGACAAATCGCGGTATCCGGCAGCCTATCGGTTCTTCTGGATTCGTTGCTTTGCGCTTTGGGTCCGTTGATCTGTTTAACGCAACAAGTTCCGGAAACAAACGGAGCAAAACACGAAACACTCTCGCAGATGCTCGATAATATAGCGTATCTTATGCCTGGTTTATAATGACTCGTGAATCACGAATATGTATATGTCAAGTATCTAGACTAGAGAGAAACTCGAGATCTCTCTAAATAAGAAGATACATACACTGTAAATACAATCAAATCGAATATCGAATTGTATATTCCTAATCGGCTACGCGAGTGTATATATATATACATACATACATACATACATACATACATACATACATACATACATACATACATACATACATACATACATACACTCGCGTAGCCGTAATATTTTTCGCAACAGAATCAATTGGCAAAATATTATGCGACGGCAGTTGAATGGAATCTTCTTTTTTCCTTTTCTTTTCTTGTTAGAATTCATTTACAACTTATACATAAATTATATCATATTCTATATGAGAACATACGCATATTTGTACAGAAATTACAATAAATATTTAAATAGTTCCACTATAACTAACTGTACAGAGCTACTCGTTACGAGTGTATCTACAGAACTTGTTGTTCATCTCTGCGCTTCGGCACCTCAGAAAACAGGAGGGCAAGTACAGAATAAATTTTTGTCACCATATATGTCGTCTATTCTTCCTACGCTGGGCCAAATTTTATTACTTCCTCTCACGAACGGCTAAAATGCGAGCGTGAACATGTTCATGTTGTTGAATCGTATGTTAAATTGTTTTCGTTTCAAATAGATACGCGATATGCGTTGCACTTACAATCGGGTACGCTGCTACTTCTCGAGTGTACGGCCGATTCCACGAATTTGATATCACTTGCTCTTGAGTATGCGGCGCCATTTTCAATGGATTATTGGCAATATCTAGTTTTCCGTTTTCAATGTCGTTGATCTCTTGTCGTATGGCTGCAAAACAGAGAGAGAGAGAGAAAGAGAGAATCGACCGTGTCAGAACACGAAGGCCACAGAGAGTCGCAAAAAATTGGTAATCTTACAAATAAGAGCGTCACAGAATCTATCCAGTTCTCCCTTGTCCTCGGACTCGGTTGGTTCGATCATCAACGTGCCCGTGACAGGCCAACTCATTGTGGGAGCATGGAAACCATAATCCATTAATCTTTTCGCGATATCGACAGCCTCGATGTCCGCCGTCTTTTTAAAGTCCCTCACGTCCAAGATGAATTCGTGAGCGACCAATTCCGTTTTTCCTTTGTACAAGGTTTTATAAAATTTTTCCAACCGCTTGCTCATGTAGTTCGCATTTAGAATCGCAACTTGCGTGGCTTTCCTTAACCCTTTAGGGCCCATCATCTTGATGTACGCCCAGGAGATTGGCAAGATAGCCGACGAACCGAATGGAGCAGCCGACACCGTGCCGGATCGTTGTTTACCGGTTTTAACGTTATCAACGTTACTGCTCGTACAGTCGATTATCGGGTGACTCGGAAGAAACGATGCAAGATGCCGTTTACTATAAAGTATAAAGAGAAAATTTGCCAGATTTTTCTAGAAAAATCAGTTTTGGGTAAATTCTCGCGATTTACGCGAACTTACACTCCGATTGGTCCCATTCCGGGACCGCCACCTCCGTGAGGTATGCAGAAAGTCTTGTGCAGATTCAGGTGCGACACGTCGCTACCGTAATCACCTGGACGGCACAAACCCACTTGGGCGTTCATATTAGCTCCGTCCAGGTATACCTGCCCGCCGGCACGGTGAACCATGGAGCAAATGTCGGCGATTGTCTCCTCGAAGACACCGTTGGTCGAAGGATACGTTATCATCAAACACGACAACTCGTCCCGGTATTTGTCGATCATTTCTGTTAAATGCGCCACGTCGACGGAGCCATCCTTCTGTACCAGGATCGGTTTCACTTGCATACCGGCCATTTGAGCAGAGGCTGGATTCGTGCCGTGAGCAGAAATGGGAATCAAACACACTTGCCGGTGCCTCTCTTGTTTGGATTCGTGGTAACATTGTATGGCTCTCAGTCCAGCATACTCTCCTTGAGCACCGCTGTTTGGTTGAAAGCTTATGTTGTCATAACCGGTTATGGCGCACAGATCTTGTTCCAACTCGGCGAACAACTCTTGATATCCTCTGGCCTGTTCGACAGGCACGAAAGGATGAATGTTCGTGAATCCTGGCAGACTGCAAGGCATCATTTCCGTCGTGGAATTCAGTTTCATCGTGCAGGATCCCTATCGCAAAACGTTACGTTTTCATTCGTTAAGCTAATTTTATTAGTAGAAAGTAGAAAGTACTTGGCACCGCTGTCGCCGAGGATTATAGGTACGCGTATACCGTGTATACTCACCAGCGGTATCATGCTGTGTACCAAAGACACGTCTTTGTTCTCCAACGACTTCATGTACCGAACTATCCTTGTTTCAGAACGATGGCTGGCGAACACAGGATGTTGCAAGTACGGCGTGGTACGAACGAAACACGATCGATTCAAGTCCCTATCCGTACAAGTTCCGTCTCGACACACGTTATCAACCGTTGTCTCTGCACAGAATACCTTGTAGATGTCATTTATGTCCTGCACAGTCGTAGTCTCGTCCAAGGATATCCCAATACCGTCTTCGAAGTATCTGGACAAAAATTCGCTCTGTTTACCTGTCCGTTGAAACGAATGGGAAACGGTCACAGCTGACAGCATTGCGAGCGTACCTCAAGTTGATCTTATGCAAAGCCGCGTTACGCTTTACGACGTCTATGGATAACTGCGGCAGTACTTTGATGGTATCGAAAAAGTACTCGTTGTCTATCTTGTTTCCTGCGTTCTCCAAACCCTTGGCAAGGGTCAGGGTTAAATTGTGTACCCGATTGGCTATGTTCTTAATACCTTCCGGTCCATGGTAGACCGCGTACATTGCGGACATGTTTGCAAGCAGTGCTTGCGCGGTGCAGATATTGCTGGTAGCTTTGTCTCTTCTGATGTGCTGTTCGCGCGTTTGCAGGGCCAAACGATACGCGTCTCGGCCCATCGAATCTTTGGTCACGCCGATCATTCTACCGGGCATTAGACGCACCAGCTTTTGCCGGCACGCGAAGAATCCTGCGTGAGGGCCTCCGTATCCCAGAGGCACTCCGAATCGTTGGCTCGTGCCGATACAAATGTCGGCTCCGAATTCGCTCGGGGGTCGAAGAATGGCCAACGCTAGCAAGTCAGCGGCGGCGCATACCAGCGTCTATAATATAATGTAATATAAATTGGACATTATCGTGTGTCAGCATATATGTGTCAGTATATTTTCTTACACAGGACGCGTACCCCGTCAACATGTGCTCTCTTTGCAACATCCTCGAACAAGCGAACAGACCCTGTCGTATCTGGATATTGTACAAGAATTCCAGCAATGTCTTTCGCGCTGGTATCAACTTGAAACACATCTCCGACTTCCAAAGAGAGACCCAGGGAAGCAGCACGAGTAGCAATCACGCTGATCGTCTGAGGATGAACACCGTCGGAAACAAACAATCTCTTCCTCTTGTTGTTCCTATGAGCCAGAGCCAATGCTTCCGCTGCTGCCGTGCTTTCGTCTAAAAGCGATGCGTTCGCTACTTCCATGCCGGTCAAGTCGCATATCATTGTCTGATAGTTTAGTAGACCTTCGAGTCTGCCCTGGGAAATTTCCGGCTGGTACGGAGTGTACTGTGTTGTCCTGTGCCCCGATAAACAGTAATAACATATTCGTTTATCTTTATAATACAACTATATATGTACATATACAACATAATACATATGTTAACGATCGATTGTTCCTTACCATCCTGGATTTTCAAATATATTTCTCATAATTGTGTGAGGAACGCAACAATTGTGGTAGCCCATTCCGATATACGAACGCCACACTTCATTCTTTTCAGAGATTCTCGTGATTCTTCTCAATAACTCGTATTCGGCTGAAATACATTTATTTTATAGAAAGTCTGTTGCGTCGTTTAATGTTTTGTACGCAACATAAATTATACATAGTCCTTCTAATATTTTCAAGTTATGACAGAGCAAGTGTTTCAGTGCCAAAGGGTTATCGCTTCTCGTGTTTCTTATCAAGAGTCTCGTGACTCCTCACGTTTCTGCATATAATTCCTGTTTCGGTCTAGTCTACATACTTACTAATCGACTGTTCAATCTTTAAATCCTCGTTGTATAAAATTTTCGCTGGAATCGCTGCTTTCGTTAATTCTTCTAGACTCTGTGGAATTGTTCAAGTAAACACGAGTCACGAAAATATTGAATTTCTAATATTTCTATAATAGTTACTTACCTTGAAGCCAATGGTTTTCAGCATGTCCAATTGTTCTTTCTCGCGCGGGCCAATATGTCTAAGTTCAAATTCATCCTTTTGAGGAAGCAGTTTCTCGATATTTTCTGCTTTCACATTACTCGACACCAATCCACGGGTATGTTGAGTCAATTTACATTTACGCAGCAGGTAGGAACGCTTTGCGACTTCCAAAATGCGGAGCATTGCGCTTTTCAAAGTTGAATTTATAAAACTGTGTCTAAAAATATTAGAACTGGACCCTGTAACTGCTTGGACTTCTGAAAACTAAGTAGCACGTTCGAGTGGAGGGAGATTTTATACCGCAAGACTTACTGTTATATCGTCTACCGATGTCACAACTCTTGATTACAGTTTGAACTTTTGTAACCCCTTGCTTGCAATACACATGTACGTATACGTATCTTAAACTTAAACCATATTGGGAAATTACCTTCGTTGAACTAATCGAAAAGTATTTGAACCTCAGTTTTATATGTGTACTACATGTAAATAAAATACGCTCCGCAGGCATTCAACTATCGTTTTAACGTCACACATTCCATTGATAAAGTAGCGTTACTATTCATAATTTGAAAAAAAAACGGGATGTAACAAATGATATTTACAAATTTCATAGTTTACAAAATTTTCTTATTTATTAGTGAAATTTTAAATCAACTACTTAGTATTTAATATAATGTAACATAATGAAACTTTACAATTGAATTTTAAATAAAAATATATCGCCAGGCACATACATGTAAACGATAGAACGAACGTGTTCATTTCATAAATTTATCTTTATTTTGGGTAAGAATTTTAGCAGAAGACTTTGCATCTAAGAAAAGAGATCCTACCTCTTCGATATCCTCTTTCTTGATAACTGTTCTTTCGTTTACTTTAGCCGTTAACGCGGCAGGAGTTAAAAGTTGTACTACGTATCTGAGAGTTGTTTTGGTGCCTAGTTCGCCCAAGGTTGTCACACCTTCCTCTTCAATTTGCAATCCTTCCGTTGTTGCCCTTAGCTTAACTATTTGTTCTATTTCTGTCCTAGAGTATGGTAGCGTTCGTATAATAAGTAATCTATCTAAGAGATCGAGAGGTATTCCATGCGGAGATACAATGTCTTCTGTGCCTCTAATTATACAGCGTCCTCTGTTCGTGGCAAAAATCACTATAGGTGCAATGGCACTTTCTAGAGCACGATGAAGATAGGTGAACGTTTCTATATCCAACATATGCACTTCGTCTATGAACAAAACTCCAGGCACTAGTTCCGCAATTCCTTGGTCGATGTACTTGTTTACCACTTTGTTAATCTCTTTACGCAATTTATCTGTAATCAAATATTTCAATAGAATTACATCGACGGCGGATACAGAATAAAACTTAATGAATTTTCGCGAACATGTATTTTACCTGTAATTTCTGTTTTCTTAGGTTTCATTAGTTGTCCCATCATGGACATAATATCTTGTCCACCTTGCGGCTTTGCATTGGCAACATCTAAATCATGCAGCGTTACATCTTGAATAACTTCCTTTTTTTTGTGTACATCACCTTTAGGCAACGGAACGTATTCTTCCGCTTCCAGATCGAATTCGGTAGCAAAATTATCGCTTCTACCCTGTCTTTTCACAGCCCCGCTGTTCGCTTCGATATAAATTACATCTCCCGTTTCTACTTTCTCTTTCTGTAGAGACTCGTATATAGAAGGATCCAGCTTCAACTGTTTTGTACCTTTAGCGGTTTTCAATCCAATGACCACGTGAGATACTGTTTTTCCATATCCACCCATTGGATTTTCTGTTTCGACCGGAGTTAATTCTGTAACTTCTCCTTCGTAGACTTCTTTGGTCTCTTTGATTCTGAGACCGATAGCTCGTCTAAAGTTTTCCATGAGCACCTCTGTTTTTTTTATTTCGGAACTATAAACTTCTGAACCCACCATAGGACAGAATGGCACTTTGTTACCTAATTCTTGTGCGATAGCAAGAGCGATCGCAGTCTTTCCCGTACCGGGTGGCCCAGCCAATAATACAGCTCGACCAGCCATTTTCTTCGATTTTATCATGTCAACCACTATCCCGGCTGCCTAAAATGTTTCGCATTATATCGTAAATTGAATCTGAAATTGGTCTTTCTTCTTTCCTCTATTACATATACATATTAGACTAATAGGTAATAAAGGATTCTAACCTCACGAGCCATTTCTTGACCAACAAGGCCGGCTGCCGATTGTATCGCAACTCCATTTTCGTCAAGCCCCAGACCTTTTATGTGTGTATGAGCTGAAATTCTTTGAGTTTTCGCAGTACTTTTTACTTCTTCGATCTTCATTCTTGTTCGCTACCGTAAACCGTATATTTTTCGAAAAAATCAAGAACACGTTGTTGTAAGTATCTGAGACAATCTGAGTACAGCATGGTACAGCACCAACCAGCACCAACATATACAATTTCTATCCCCACCTGAATTGCTTCGTAGCCATAGAAACAAGCTTCGTTTCGAAACAAGATTCAAGTTGAAATTCGTTGCACAAAGGAAAAGCAATTATCCATTTGAGAATTTCTTTTTCCACATACAGCAATACAGCCCAGTATATAGTACCTATTTGTAGTATGTATATGTCGATAAAAATATTCAATTGTTCTACAATGCTCGTAGTCGTAAATGGTTTACAGTTGATAGTTTATAATTGTACTACTCCCGACTCCCGCCGTGATTCTACTGCGCGTCAAGCAGCGCGCAAGTCAAGACTATTTGGTACGTTTCCTTGTCGATAGGTGTCTAACGTTCTCATCTTTTTCCCGAAAGTGTTTGAATTGGTATACCGTTTGTATATAAGGGGGCTTTCAGAAAGATTCTGACGGGTCCGATACACCTGGGAAAACATTCGAGTTCAAATGTTCTTATGACTTTGACTTTGAAAAATGATTTCTTACTTCTCACGAAGTATACGTCCATTGCCAAATGCGATGCGTTGTTATACTCACCCTTGGCCATATCTGCTGAGGTTCCCTAGCCCAGGTGTGACTGCGACCCCCCTTTTGATTTTCATTTCTTTTTTTTTACAATAAACTTTTTCAATCACATTCAATTACTAACGCTGTCCATGTAAACATAATAATAATAATAATAATAATAATAATAATAATAGATTAATTATTTATTTCGAAAGATGAAATATTGAAAGCATGGGACAATTTTACCGGTTACTTTTTATTAAATGTTACAAAGATTCGTACAAAATTATACTTTGTGTAACGGTTTTCTCTCTATCTCTTCCGTTGTTGCAATCTGGGTATCTTTTATCTGCAAAATTAAGCTGTTTTGTAACATAACGATGTACGTAGTTACGAACCTCATCCAGTATACTCACTTTAACGTGCGCGTACAAAATAATTCCAACCAATGTCAATGTTATACCTATAACTTGATTTATGGCTAATGTTTCATTAAAAATTAAAGATCCACCTAGAAGTAATAAGCAGAATTTGGAATGCCCGACCATGTTGTAACTATAATAATTGACCAATATAAGGAATAACAAAGCATTTAGAAGTTGCGTGTTTTATGAAATATTAGAAAAGGATACGTTAGCGGTGAAGTTTTTCCTATTATCCAGTAGGAAGTTAAATTAACAAAGAATGCTACAACACCCGATAGTACAACCATGATCTGAAAATAAAAAAATATGCACAACTCCTTTGATATTCCACGTTACATTATTGTTAGCTGTTAACATACTAGGTCTACAGGTGACCAGGTCTTTGTGAATGTTTGCTCCAAAGGCTCTAAAAATGGTATAACGAAGAGTAATAGAATAGCAGACAAGGGTGCCTGGTAATACAATAATTGCATCGGATCCATTTGGAATTCTTTCTGTTTTGTATTCAGCATCTATAAATAAATGTCTATAAAGCGAACAGACCGAGATGAAATTTCTTTTATAGGTGTACAAATATGTCCTACCACTTGGTACAGCGAAGTTACCAACACTCCCATAGTCGCGTATATCGTTCCAACAATGTTGAATTGTATATCGTAATAGAAATTAATTATTACGCCTAATATAATTGGGATTAGCGTTGCTTTAACAAGCATGCTACAGTGTTTTTTATAGAAGATCATCTGCAATATTATTACGCAAGGCGTTGTTAGCATTTTAGCCACTTGATAAGTTCCAACCGTATTATAAGCCAGGCTCAAGTTTGTAAGTACGACGAATCCACAAAAGGTCATAGCGATCCATAGCATTTCCTTAATGGCTACATCTTTTAAACAAAACACGTCAAATTTCTCACAGATTATCAATCCTGCAAAGGTAATCAGAAAATGTATCATGGACAATGTGATGTTTGGAAAGCCTGTGTGGATGTACAGCCATTTATTCATCAACACGATCACAATTGAAAATAATATATTCAATATTAGGTAGAATGCCGTGACAATTCTTCTATTCATGCTCTTTTATTGTTTTTTTAATATATTATAATGTTTATTTCAAATTATGTTTGACACCAAAAAAAGTGTGCATGCGTGCATCTTTATTGTTATTTAACTTGTACGTTATTGTCAGATGGGAATCGATTTCGCTGATCCCTTGTCATTCGTGCGTATTTATTTGATCTGGTCATCGAGCCGGGTGTATTTATTCCGAAAAAACATCGCGCGCGTCTAAATAAGTAACCTATTTATATTGACGAGTCCGAACTCCGAACCTCTGATTTAATGTAAACATAAGCGATTAAGGTTATGTTATGGGCATGGTATGGTTAAAGTTATATGCACCGTGGTTATGGCAGGTTATGGTCGAATCGTGGGCGCCAAAACGAGCCATACGAAGCGCAACATAAACGTTCGATACGTGTTAAAATTTGAAGCGGCATTGTAATGTAATTTGATAATTAAAACGACACAGCGTTTATTTTCAAAGTAAACCGGAAAATGGAAGAATTTCCACTTGGTTATCGAGAAGTTGTGCCCGATCAAACGGTGCCAGAGAAATGGAACGAAATTACGAAAGACACAGGTGCGTGACCATAACCTTTCAAAGAACGCCGAATAAACGAAAATCTTTGAGCAACACTTGAACTTCTAAAAAGAATACAAACGGTCTTTGCTTTTTCGAATATAGAATATCTCATTCGGATCAAACGATTAAAATTTTCGAAAAGATAGATTCGAATTTGACTTTATTTGATTTGTAAAATATAGAAGGTATCCTAGGTTTGAACAGTCAAACCAATGCGAGTATCAATATATTTGTCTATTTTTTAATTATAGGTGGAAGTCAAAGTACCCTGCAAGATATAAAAGTGCCGGAAAGAGCCGGCGGTTATTCGTACAAAGATTGCTCCAAGTATTATACTCGCAATCGGTTTATTTACTGGCGTATCTCCCACGATGTACTTGAGTTGGTTGAGCATAGTTTAGACATTAATTTGGTTAATTGTAGAATAAGGTACAAGTTTACCGACACGCCGATCTTGGATGGTATTTCGATACACGAAATAGGCAGTTCCGTTATCATATTGATAGCGACTGTCTCCAGTATACATAAACTGTCGTTCCCTCACCCTGAAAAAATTTATAAAAACGTAAGTAACGTGAAAGAGTTTGGATGATTGGGTAAAATCATTATTTCTAACCGAATAAAATTACATTGTTAAATTGGTTTTCCACAGGAGCTTAGTACGTACAAAGATCTAGGTGTACAATCGATATTCGGCGAAGCGTCCGGTCAGAATGTCAAGAAAGCAAAGGAGGACTCTCATATGTCTTACGTTATCACAAATGCGGGAACAACGAGTAAGTCGAAAAATGTATGAAAACTTTCGAAAGTTATCCTACGATACAACGTAAATGATCAATTATTGAATATTCTCCCACAGATTCTCCCGTGCCTCATGCAGCCACTTCGTGGTACATACCTCCTCAGGACGCGCTGTTCGCGCTTGCATATAATTCGGGAGTGATACTTCTGTTGAGGCTCGACATTAAAACCGGTGTTGTGCATACCAGCGAGTTAAAAGAGGATTCTATTGTGCCAAGGTTTCTCAGCGGCATAGCAACTGCTTTTAGAGGTCGTAATTCCGAAGCCCATATAGCTATGTCGTTGGCGATACATAATTGCGGAAGCGATACGTACCTGTTCGCTTTATGTCGCGAGGGTAACATCCGTATGTGGTCCTGTAACAAAGCACAATGCATAGCTGTAACCGATGCGACTATTGACAATCGTATAGCCTCACAAGGAGCGCAAGGCCATTTGTTGAGAAAAGCTCTAGGACCCGACAACGAACTGTACTTGGGAACTTTTCTGAAATTTAGTAGTAGATGCGAATTTAGTATTTTGAAACCAGTTCTGGACAACGGCGTATTCAAGTTTGTAAGATTGTGTACAAGATTCGCACAAGACGTAAGTGTACACGATCAATTTACCTACTATTACCAATAGGTAACAAATATATAATATCTTTCTATGTCCGCAGCAACATTTAGTTGATTTTTCATTCACAACTACACGATTGTGGGCAGTATGGAGGACCACCGACATGGACACTGTTGAAGTAACGCATGCACAATTATCGCTAAATGGTGCTCGCGTTAATTCGGAATGGGAAACAACAGTTTTGGAACAAACACCGGACAGAGACTATGTTATCAGCGATCCGGACATTAATCCAAGACGGGCGTACATCAATTACATTTTTCAACCTGGACAGTTTTCTTTGGCTGATATCACGAAAGCATTGAATATTTACAGAAGATCGAAACAAAACGTTCGTGCCCGCAGGAGATTTAAAAAGAATATTCATGGAATGTGCACGGACGACAGCATTCTTTCCGCTACCGAGTTAAAAGATCAAGTTTGTATCGCGGTAGAAGATGAGATACAAGCCGAAATGATGGATTACGAACTGATGGATCAAGATTACTTGGAGATAGCAAACCGTTGTTGGTCAAGATTTTATTCTTGCGTGGTACAGTATCACGCCAACAGCGCGAGACCCGTGGGACTGTTACTGCTGCCCGACGTATACGGGATAGTGCTACTCAAGAAATCATCGTTTTCTCTGTTAAGGCCGACAGGAGCTTTGGAATATTTAATGTTCTGGAACGAAAATTGTTGCGTGTCACGATTTAAAACAACGCCTGTTCTATCGCAGGACGAAGATATATGCCAGGACCTGATCACATTAATGTCCGTGTTGGTACTGTTAGAAGAGCAAATGTCCGAAGAAACAAAGAACCTGATCAAAAGGGAATTGTATCATTTGAAAAGTCCAGACAGTATCATCGACGATATCTTGTCGAAGCTGTTGCTCGAATCGGAAGAACCTATCGGTAACATCATTATGAATCATCCTAGTTGTCACAGACTATCGAATGTCCGAGATCTGTCCAGTGCCATGGCCATGTTACTCGAAGCGTTAACGTACGACCTTGGTCAGCCGCACAAGCTACAATTGAACGAAGATCACGATGCGTCGAAAATATTGCTGAATATAAATCATTTTTTCGGTAGTCAACTAGGAATCTCAGCAATATCGAAAAGCGTGGCTCAAATATCGCAATTGAGGTTCTCGATTTGCAGGAATTTGTTGATTTTGCAACAGATGATACTATTACGGCCGGAGTTGTTCGACTCGCGGTCATTACATTCTATCAAATCATCGTTGGCGCCGAGAACAGTAGCATTAACGCAGGCCTACTATGTTGTATTATGGATATGCGAATCGACGGCGTTGCCAGCGCCGGCACAATCATTGTTGTAAGTAGCATTTTGATCTGTTTTCTTCGCGCATTACATTTCGAGTTAGTTTCGTATTAAAAAGGTGAGAAATATTTTCAGAGACTCAAGTATTCAACGCCTAGCATTATTGAAGCTGGTAGATGCCAGAGGGAACGTGGGGTTCAGGCAACATCGTTCGTTATCGTTGTTGGAATTATTTATACAAGGCGGCGGTGCAAAATACGCTCATAATTTAATAGCCCACACAAACTTGAATGCTGCTACTTTGATACCATGGCATTACGGCATGTTGACGCACGTTACGCTAATCGCGCAATTGGTGTATCCTTCTTTAAAGAGAATCATCTCAGTATACATACTCTCGAAACTCTCTAAATTTTTCTTAATTGTAATAACGCATTCGAAACAGATGGCCGAGGTCGGGAAACTTCATTTTTCCAGAATGGCTATTGTCCACTTGCCAATTTTTACTCGTGCAAGAATATGTTCGACTATTGAAGACATGGTGCGAATGGAACAGCGCGTCCAGGAAGTTCATATTGGCGGTCGCTTTGTTGGAAATGGGAGAAGCGCGGAAAGCATGCGACCACTTTCTTCGAGCCTCCGGTGGGATTTTAACCGATGAATTCCTAGTCAACACCTTGCTCGAGACCAGCGTGCTATCAAAAAATAATTCGTTGATTCAGTATTATTTGAAAGTGATCAAACTGTTCGAGGAGCACAATGCCGCGGACTGTGTCATAGAACTCGCTGAAACGGCTATACTGATGGCTGACAAGGACGAGCCTAACTTACCAACGCTTCATTCCATTGTGTTCACGCAACACTTGAACTTGGGCCATCACACCAAAGCGTACAACTGTTTAAGTTTGAACCCGGACGCTGCTCGTAAAGTCGACTGTCTGAGACAGTTGGTGGTCACTCTGTTCGAGAGACGAAAACTCATAGACTTGATCTCATTTCCCTATGTGGACATGTACGAGGATCTCGAAAGAATAGTGGAGGGTAGAGCGAGAAGTGTGGATCTGATGGAAAATAACTATTATAATTTTTTGTACAGTTTCCACGTAAACAAAGGAAACATGCGTAAAGGTAACAACGCGAATGCATCTCCTTATGCCTTATATCTACATATATAGATCTCATACAGATCTCGATAAAAAGAGCAAGATTGAATTGACTCGGTTCTATTGTATATTTGTATACTTGTTTCAGCTGCCTCTGTCATGTACGAGCAGGCCATGCGCTTGAGCCAGGAGTCACAATCTGTCCCCATAGTGTCGAGGCAAGCGCAGTGTTTGTTGACGTGCATTAACGCGTTGAATCTTGTGTCCAACAAATACAGATGGATTGTCAGACCCGCGATAGATCAGAGCTACTCGGAAGACCTGAGTCATCTTGATAGACAAATTTGCGCGAGAGGAAGCAACGAAGATATCTTGCCTTATAAGATGAAAAAGCAGATCGAAGTTCTTGAGCTGAACGATATCAAGAAAGAGTACTACGTGGTCGACGCCAGATTGAAAATATCGAAAATTAATTCGGAACTTCACGTGGTTGCGCACGCTGGCCCCTCGGAGCTTATCATTATTTTGTCAACTATAGGTTTATATACGACAGCGTTGCATTTGTGCGACGAATTTAAAGTCAACAAAAGCTCCGTGCTCGAAAGCCTGACCTCGCAGTGCATTCGATTAAGTCGAAGAGAAGATTCGAATGCCTGGAATTGGTTGATTCAAAACGACATATTCGACATTGGCCTCTCCAATACGAATATTACGAACACCGCTTGGAGACTGCTGCAGTATCTAACGTTGAAACACGAGAAAGACAGATGTAGCGAATTGCATAAAGCCGTTTCTAGAAAATTACTTCAAGAGGGGGCGTTTATACCTCAGTGGTTGTTAATATCGTATAAGGTAGTTGCGAATTTTTATGCATTTGCATTTCGATATAATTCGCCAAAATGATCTATTATTCTATCGTATATCGCAGAAACGGAATGCCGCAGAACTTCTGCGCCTCATGCTGAACAGTGGGAGAATAGTGGAAGCTAGCGATTTAGCGGTAGAGTACATTCATGCGATCTTGGGGGATGGCAAAGAACATTTTGGCCTTGAAACGTTCTTAACGTCAGTGTCTCCGGCAGTCTGGTTACCGTTTAATACGTTGGAAGTACTGTTACACGAATTGGAAAAAGCTAGCAAAGAGAATCATATTTTCTCCGAGGTAATACACGAACTTTCTAGCTAGGGTATCTATCTATGGTATGTAAGAGTCACGGTGATGAGAAAATATTCATTTCAGCCCTACCAGAAACTACTAGGAGCACTGAACGTGTACGAACAGGAAGTAACGAGCGTATCGAAGAATATGGTTGAAATGAAGTTGAATAAAAAGATTTGCTAACCGTGAGTACTTCATTTTCATTTTATTAGTGTTACCCTTCATTAGTAAAAGACCAAAAGACGCAAATACCAGAGGCAGTATACCTATATGTATACCACTACATCTCCTCTGCAAATCACAGAGATTTTTGTATTTTGCGATATGCGAAGGATTTCTCTTTATAATGATATAACGTTGGTTGTGATTACAGAATCAAGGAAGTTTTACCGTATCTACAGAACCAGTCTCCTATATAATGTACATATTTTGGAATACCGTCGTACCAGTCTACCATTAACTGTTATGCGCGTTCAAATGTTTTTCGTATAAATTTGACAGAAAAAAATAGATTTGATTTTACCGAATTGTTGTACTATGGAAAGAGACTTACATACGATTTTCAGATCATTAGTAATTATGAATTACGTTATTTATCGACAGTTATTTACAAAAAAGAAGAACCTTCAATGTTTGTCCTGTGCGTATCAATCTTCTTTTAGGATATACTTTCGAACAACAAAATTATTCAGTATACTTTGTGAACTCGTCAACTATTTAACTAACATTTATTCAGTTATGCAAAGTTTTTAACGGCGAATATGCTCGTACCATTGTTCAAATATTTTCAATTTTGTTATTTCTCTTTGTTCAATGTACTGCATCGCCTTGAAAACCTGCTAAGTTATCAAAGAATTCTCAGAAGTATTGTGTATCTGTCATATAATAAAATATTTTGATGTAATTTATTCATGAAAAATGTTCTCAATATATAATTTTGAATGTAGCCGATTGTAGCCCGATTCGCCTCTAATGACACTAGTGAAACTTGAGATTTTTCTCTCTTTTGCAGAGAGTTGCAGAAAGTCGCGAAAGGGGAGCTGTCCCTATGACTATGACATGACCTGTCCCTCTCCGTTTTAGGGTCGTTACCCACTAGGGCGCTCCCTCTGTATACCTGCGCCATCGCTCCGTCCCCGTTTTGGGTTTCCTCTGTGTATTTCAATGGGACTGCGCCTACTATACCTGCAATGGCGCCATATACCTGCAGGCGCAGGTATAGTATATAGGCGCAGTCCCATTGAAATACACAGAAGAAACCCAAAACGGGGACGGAGCGATGGTGCAGGTAGGCAGAGGAGGCGTCTAGTGGGAAAAGACTGGAAAAGACCCTTAGTTGCCTTCTGCACCGACCAGATCATGTCGATGTCGATGGCCTTCTGTTTCTTACTCCAGCTCCAGCTCCAGGCTCCAGCCAGAATACATTCTGGAGGGCGTTAGAAACAGTTAGAAAGCACCGAATTATTTGAGTGACACGATCTCCCATAAGGCGTATCGAACCGATGTCGAACAATGTCGAACCACTAGGAGTGCGCGGGTTCCCGAAATTTACGGGAACCCGACAGTCGAGTCGAGCCGGAGAAGGAGAAAGTCGAGCGAGCTCGAGCGAGTACTCGAGACATCTGAATGTTCGAGTAACTTGATCGCATCGAGTAGCTTGATCGCGTCGGATGCTTGATCGTCACGGATAGCCGGAGACATTCGGATTACATTATTACATAGATTAGCCAAACTCGGACGCGATCTTTTTATACTCGTGATTAAACATACGATTCGTAATTCGCACTAATGCGGTCCTAAATTATGTACTCGGTTTTATAAGACGAAATATACAATATATATATATTTCGGTTGTGGATTTCGGTTTCGGCTATGGTTCTGATGATTTCGATGATTTTTTATAATGTTAGACAAATCAACATTTTGAACAAATAATTACAAAAATTTGTATTATTATGTATTATTAAACTATTATCTATTATTATTCTTTATTTGAACAATTTTTTAAATAAGTAATCTTTTGTAATATTTACAATTTTATTTATATACTCATTATTTAAATACGTATTTATTATTTAAACAATTATTTAAATAAATTTTTATGCTGCAAAATATAATGTATACAAATCCGTTTGTATACTTATTATTTATATAGCTATTTATTATTATTTATTTAAACAATTTTTAAATAAATAAATTTTTATAATGTATAGAAACTTGTTTATTTTACATTATTTTAATGATTGTTTGAATAAGAATTTATTGTCAAAACGATTATTTAAATAAATAAATATCTGTAATATATATATATATATATTTATATAGGGGGAGTTCCCCTAGCGCCGGACAGCACCTATAGTATCGGACATTCCCTAGTAGCATTTACGGTTGGCCAACGGTGGCCAACGGTTGGGAGTTTGTTGGGGAATGGTGGGGCATGGTTAGTGGTTTTGCCGACAAATCCCCAACCTAGGGCCAACGAAGAAAAATTACGTCAGTTTGCCGACGAATACCCAATACCCAACGTTGGGCCAACGACGAATAGCCAACATAGGGCCAACGACGAATACCCAACATAAGGGGCTAGTCTACCCTCGATTTGTAACTAGAAAATACCTAGAATCTTACTAGATTTTGGGTCGAAAATATGGGTTTGCTGGTTTTCAGTTAGTGTCCTTATTTGAGCAAATTTTGGGCTGGGTGAGGGCTCATTCGAAAGAGGACGGTTCACCGCAGGGGGCTCTGGTCATGAGGTTAACGAGAATATGTTTATATCTAATAATATTAGTGTCCAAAGTAGAGTAAACATCTAGGAAAAAAACCAGCAGATTTCAATGCATTTTTCTGTCTCCAAAAGTCTTTTTGGCTGATGGGATGACCAGAGCCCCCTGCGGTGAACCTTCCTCTTTCGAATGAGCCCTCACCCAGCCCAAAATTTGCTCAAATGAGGACACTAACTGAAAACCAGGAAACCCATGTTTTCGACCCAAAATCTAGTAAGATCCTAGTAAATAGCAAATATCTAGCAAATAACTAGAATCTTACTAGATTTTGGGTCGAAAACATGGGTTTCCTGGTTTTTAGTTAGTGTCCTCATTTGAGCAAATTTTGGGCTGGGTGAGGGCTCATTCGAAAGAGGAAGGTTCACCGCAGGGGGCTCTGGTCATCCCATCAGCCAAAAAGACTTTTGGAGACAGAAAAATGCATTGAAATCTGCTGGTTTTTTTTCCTAGATGTTTACTCTACTTTGGACACTAATATTATTAGATATAAACATATTCTCGTTAACCTCATGACCAGAGCCCCCTGCGGTGAACCGTCCTCTTTCGAATGAGCCCTCACCCAGCCCAAAATTTGCTCAAATAAGGACACTAACTGAAAACCAGCAAACCCATATTTTCGACCCAAAATCTAGTAAGATTCTAGGTATTTTCTAGTTACAAATCGAGGGTAGACTAGCCCCATAAGGCCAACGCACGAATACCCAACGTTGGGCCAACGACGAATAACCAACATAGGGCCAACGACGAATACCCAACATAAGGCCAACGAAGAAAAATTACGTCAGTTTGCCGACGAATACCCAACGTTGGGCCAACGACGAATAACCAACATAAGGCCAACGAAGAAAAATTACGTCAGTTTGCCGACGAATACCTGCGAATACCCAACGTTGGGTCAACGACGAATACCCAACATAGGACCAACGACGAATACCCGTCGTTCAAGATATATGTAGCGTCGATCGTCATTTGGTATTTGTCGATTTTCACTATTTCATTCTTCTGTGCTGTGTCGAACTGTCGAAGTGGTCGTTCTTTGTGTCGCGTGTTTTACTTCATTTCATTAACAAAAAATTTTGATAATGTACAAAGTGGTGGAATTTAATTCAACAACATTAATTAAATTCAATTCAGCATCATCGTTCGGTAGAACAGCAGCCATATGGATGCAGCTACGCCAAATATTTGTAAGTATATTGTTAAATTAGTAATGAGTGGTTTAGTTTAACAATTATTTATACCTATACTTAATTATACGTGTTACCACGTATTGTAGATACTTTCTAAAGAATGTGTGTAATTTATGCATGCATTCAATTGCAATTAACAATTTTGTTTCCTTTTGCTTTTCTTGTTGTAAGATTAATTTCTATGTCATTTTTCAGATTTTACTGAGGCACAAGTGTTCGATGGATCATCAGCCATGCAGCTACGCCAAATATTTGTAAGTATATTGTTAAATTAGTAATGAGTGGTTTAGTTTAACAATTATTTATACCTATACTTAATTATACGTGTTACCACGTATTGTAGATACTTTCTAAAGAATGTGTGTAATTTATGCATGCATTCAATTGCAATTAACAATTTTGTTTCCTTTTGCTTTTCTTGTTGTAAGATTAATTTCTATGTCATCTTTCAGATTTTACTGAGGCACAAGTGTTAGATTGATCATCAGCCATGCAGCTACGCCAATATCTATAACTGCGAAAAACAGTTGTATTTTAAGTACGTCGTTATCCGATTCTTGTTTCACCATCTTAAGCGGAACTGTTGTAATTATCAGAACTATTGAAGAGGTGTAATATGAATGTAATATCATATTACTAATGTGCAACGTGTTATGTATGTAATATGAATGTAATGTCATATTACTAATGTGCAATGTGTGTTATGTACGTAATATAATATGTAATGTAAGGAATCTTACTTTTATAATATGTAATATATGTATACATTTCGTACATATATATGTAAGAAATCCGTTATATGCTAGCGTGCATAATAAGTTAGTACTTATATATTAATATAATATGTGAGGCAAAAATTGTTACCTCACAAAATGACTGATTGTGAGATATAAAAATAAAATATTTTTATAATACACATATATATATGTATATAATTAATTGACAAATTTTTGTAATTATTTGTTCAAAATGTTGATTTGTATAACATTATAAAAAATCATCGAAATCATCAGAATCATAGCCGAAACCGAAATCAAATTTAATCACGAGTATAAAAAGATCGCGTCCGAGTTTGGCTAATCTATGTAATAATGTAATCCGAATGTCTCCGGCTATCCGTGACGATCAAGCATCCGACGCGATCAAGCTACCCGATGCGATCAAGCTACCCGATGCGATCAAGCTACCCGATGCGATCAAGCTACTCGAACATTCAGAATATTCAGATGTCTCGAGTACTCGCTCGAGCTCGCTCGACTTTCTCCGGCTCGACCCGAACCCGTATATGCGGGAACCCGCGCACTCCTACGAACCACATGGATCGTTCAGATTGGGGCAGAGCTTTCAATAGAGATAGAGAACGGCCGCGAAGATGGCCATTGTCTTATAACATTTATTTTTCATCTATTTATGTATATTTGTCTAGACGCCGACCGCCACAATTACATAATTGGGGAAAGTATTAGATTTTATTTTGTTGTTCAAGCAAATGATTCTTGCCGTTTTTCCATAAGACCAAGTGCTAACTCCGGCAAGAATCATCTGTTCCGGTAAGATGTTTGTACAGCGCCAATTCGTGCAGCGGCAAAAAGCTCAAACTTGATGCCAAATGTTACCGACACGGGTTACCTAACGGCGAAGTATCGAAGCTTGTCGGCAAGCTGTTCCATGCTAAAGATGATGTAGGAGCTGTTCCAAGCTAAACATGATGCCACCGACGAGATATAAGGATAGACCTATCACCCAATGTATTTTGGTGGCCATCTTTGCTGAGGCCACATGGCCTCTTTTTCTTGTCATTTCCTGTATTACCAACTCGGTTTTGGAGCCCCAGGCAGGATCTCGACGGGGCTGCTGACAGCTAAAATAGGCTGACAGCACGAATGGGATATAGGAATCATATTCCTATATCCCATTTGTGCTGACAGCTTTCTTACAATTAGTGGTAGCACAGACGAGGTTACATCTCGTCGGTGGTGGTAGAGGAATTAAAATTAAAAAATAGCTATAGCCACTGCAGTCTCGCGAATACATAGAATGTTGTTTTGATTAGTTAATTTCCTCTCTGTATTTGGAATAAATAATAAACGAATGATTACTATACGTACAATAATAAAGAATATGTATAACAACTTAATATATTGTCCTTAAAATTTTTTGTTAACTGCGATCTTCTGAATATTTTTCCGTCCTTTGAAAAATTGTATTTTATAGCAGAAGGTTTAAAGAAACCAACAATTAACACTTTATATTAATAAATTTCAAGATAAAAATAGCGTTTAATAGGAAACTCAATTTTCAACAACAATTATTATTTTGTTTGCTATCAATAAATAACAGTTTATTTATTTAAATCGAAAAAACATTTATTCAGCTTTAAAATGATTATAGAAACAGGAAGCATTATATTTAAACAGAGATGAAATATTGAGATTGAATTAATCATGTATTGACTGACTCGACTCGTTTCGTTTACTTTTTCAGAATTGGACTGTATATATATATATTCGTCGATGCTGTAACGTGGAAAATAGCAAAAATACGCGCTGTGCATTACACGGCAGTAACAGTAAATTGGCAACTATGCGACGAATATTTTCGAATGTGTTTTGGCAACTACGCAATCGATATCTGAAATTATACGTGATTTCTAAACTCACCACTCTAAATTGTAGAGGGCATACGAAAACCTCTGGTTTTTTTGCACAGTCGGTAATTCATAGCGTGGACATGAAGTCCCATAAGATGATAGGTCCAGAGAGTATATGAGAGTGCTCACGCCCGGGTTTTGGCCGTGCCGCTTTTGTCTCCACATCATGTTTAGCCTGGAACAGCTCCTACATCATCTTTAGCATGGAACAGAACCTACATCATCTTTAGCAAGAAACAGAACCCACTTTACTGTTAGCACATCTGACGACATCTGTGTCGCTCGAATATTTCTCTTACGCCCTCTAGGATATATTCTGACTGGAGTGAGGAACAGGAGGCCACCAGAGGCCACCGACGGCATTTCGTCGGTGCAGAAAACACTGTATCGTGTTAGCAACGCGCCCGCGCGCTACACTCACCAACGTACCTTTACTATATCCGTGTGCGCTGCTTGTGCGCTTATGCCAGCCACAATCTATTTTTAGCACTTGCCATGTTGCCATGTTCTATTGCTTTACGGCGGAAGCGAAACTGAAATTCGGCTGTCGAGCCGTCGAGCGTATGAATCGCAATCTGGAGCTAGCATTCGAGTCCCCGTGCAGCGGGGATTTTTTTTTAACTTCCCGATTTTATAGGGAAGTTATTGTAATGACCCCGAAAATCGAAAATCGATTTTTTAGCAGATCTTCACGTTTCATGGTCATTGCAGTCATTCTAGACTATTTTAAGCAAAATGTTCGTATGTGTGTGTGTGTGTGTGTGTGTGTGTGCGTATGTCTGTTTCTATGGTATCAAATTTTTCGTTAACGTTTTCTGAAAAAGTAACAACGCGATCAGAATGATGAATGATGCAATCGATGTGCCCCGTCGTAACTTAGAGCTGATTAGATTTTGGTCCATATTGGTCAAGTAGTTTTTTAGATTTTTAGTTTTTTTCGAACGGAGTTGATTCTACAATGCAATTTATACGAGAGAATGGAAAGTTTCCACCGAAGAAACAAACGTAATTACACAAAAAAATTTTTTTTCATTTTTCTTAAATTAAAAGAATTTTTTTTAATTTAAAAAAAAATTTTTTTTTTGTACCTTACGCTAATGTTTCCGCTTACAATAATCGAAAATTATCCCAATGCAAAAGTGAGTTAATCATCTCTACTCCCGAGAATACATTTTCAAAGAATATCGATGAAAGTACAAAAAAAATTTATATTACAATCTTTAAAAAAACAATCAGTTCAAAACGAATTATTAACTGAGATTAAATTGAAAATTAATATAAACAATATGATAATTATTAATAACATTAATGTTGAAAACGGATTGGTTAATGGAGCACACATGCGGAATATTAAAATTTATTACTTTTCAAGAAAATACTAAAATTCCGTCTATATTGTGGTTAGATTTTCAATTGGCCAGAGTAGGAGTGAAAGTAAGAACTCGTTATCGTGATTATATGAAAAATGCAAATATTCATCAAAATTTGCCACCAATAATAAAAATATCGAATCAAGTAAATATGTCGAGTGAGGAAAAATATCAAATCACACGTAGTCAATTTCCAGTGGTTCCTGCTGAAGCGATTACGATTCATAAAAGTCAGGGACAAACATACGAGAAAAGTATGTTTGAATTTTAAAACATCAGAAAAACGAACTTTACACATGTTGTATGTAGCACTGAGCAGAGTTTCAAAATTGAGCGGTTTATATATTTTGGGACAATTTAAATTAACAGTATCGAAGAAAACCAAGGTCAATACTGCTAACCCGGATAATGAGGAGTCGTATCGTTTGCGAAAAACTATAATAATTAAGACAATTTATTTTGCAACATCAGTACGCTATAACAAGGAACCAAGCGAGCAACGAGTCTACGATGTTCGTTTAAGGCGACGCCATATAGCAAACATCTTGATAAGTAGAAAACTATTGAATTTCCCTGAAAACGTATAATCTTCTTAAAACGTACTAAAAATAATGATAATAATATACTGCAACTAACGAATCGGGAAGTTCTTTGTGTGGCTCGTGGAGAGTCACACACCAAATCAAAAACACATTAATAGCTATAGGTACTACTAGCCATGCGTACCACTAACCCTTTCGCAAGAGCAGTCCTATCCGCGAGCTCGCGAAGCGAGCGAGCAAAAACAACCCTACTCGCGAGCGAGCGAAGCGAGCGAGCAACAATAACCCTCTAGTTAATTTTTATTTTTCATTACTTTTTTAATTACATTTTTTAACCTTCCAAAAAATTAAAAATGTAAAAACTATGTTCAAAATATGTATTCATTTTAAATAGAAACGTTTTGTTACTGTCATAATTGCATTAATAAAAATTGGTATATGATCGAGAACAGGTTGATGGTATTTATTTGGACTGATTGGAGAATACGAAAATGCAGGAAGTATTTTTTATATAGTTTATGAAACAATTTGTAGATTTATTAGTTGTCAAACAAATAATAAAATAAATTGTATAATATATATAAATTGATTTTATACTAGCATACACAAGTTTATTTATTAAAAAATACAGTCATAACTATAATTATAATAGAATTTCATAAAATGTATATTGAGGTTATTGCAAACTCATCTTTTTTCGCAATGATGCTCTAATTTCATTGCTTCTCTCGAATGTCCATTTCCTTCCGAGACAGTGGCGTTTCTAGCAGGTGTAAATAAAAAATGTTGATATAAAATGTATCATAATTAAACTACAATTATTCTAATAACGTGGAATGTAGTACATATTAAGTTTTAGTTACCCGGATTTTCTTCTTCGACGTTAAGCACTCTTTACTGCTTCTCGTAATTTACGTATATGCAACATTAGGGTGGACCTTATTTTTCGACCATGAAATTTTTTTGGTCCCGTAAACCAGAATTGTGACAAATGTTGAGAAAATGGTCTGGAAAAATTTTGGGGCCGTTTGAATAATGGGAAAATGAGTTTTTAATGGAAAATGGGAATTTTTTAAATCTTGACATAAATAGACGTTATGATATATCGTTGAATTTGTCTTTTTTCTCTTTAAGAATCCATATATAGCATAAACAGTTGTTGATAGAAAAAACATCCGTGACCTTGAAAACTTTAAATAATGACTTTGAAAAAATTTTTTTCCTTTGATACTATATCCACCTCCTTATATACTACAACTTTTGTTTGAAGAGTTTTTTCATATATACATAACTGGCAGAGATATTACATATAAATAAATTCATTAATACGCTCCAATCTACAAAAGAACAAGAAAGCGAGCTAATAAAAACGTGGTAAGAATAGTTCTAATATCGGAAAAAGAAGTTATTATGAATAATAAGTAGTCTGACTGAAACATGGACTGAAGGTGGTCAATGATACCGCTGAACGGGGCGTTAAACTAATGGAGGATCATAATAAAATTTTATCTAGAAACAAAGAGGAGAAATAATATATGTATACTATACAAACTGTGATGGAAAGCAGTATCCTGACGCCACAAAGCAGAATTTGTCAAAGGATTTGTAAATATTTTTTAATATAGCGAGAAACACCTGATCAATCCCTACATGATTAATTGCATTTTAAAGAGGCATTGAAGACAGCTTATTAACTGAGAGTTATTAAATTTTTCATTTTCCTCAGAGTCAGTAAGTTCTTTATTTTTCTCGGAGTCATTAAGTTTTCCATTTTTCTTGGAGTTATTAAATTTTTCATTTTCTTCAGTGTCGTCAAGTTTTTTCATAGAGTCATTGAAGTTTCCATTTTTCTTGGAGTCATTCAATTTTTCATTTTCTTCAGAGTCATTAAGTTCTTTATTTTTCTCGGAGTCATTAAGTTTTTCATTTTTCTTGGAGTCATTGAAAAGTCCCTCTTTGTCGTTTACGCGCTGTCGTTAAAAAAGTTCTGGTATGTTGCTAGTCTAAAAATATGATCAATGCTATTTTTCAGTTTCTCTAAAAAATCTGCATTTGTCTAATTTTTGCGTGTTTTTCAGTTTGTGTAATTAACATTTTGAACCAAAAAATCGGGAAAAAATCTCAAATATCAATTTCAATTAAATGCAGTTATATGATTAAATTAATGCAAGTAAATAGGAAAAATTGACCGAAAATTGAATGGCGCAACGGCTGTTTTAATAATTCGAAGGACTACCTCGTCCGGCTAGAACCTTCATTCCAAATTGTAATATTCCAATATTTCAGTATCATTTTAAATATTTCAAGTACTATTTAAAACTATTAATGAGTTTTAACAACAAAATATTTTAAATGAAAAACTAAATTTTGACAAATAAAATACGATTATAGCAAGCTTGCTATAAATGTCGAAAACTCGAGTCTGGCCAGAGACATTATTTTCAGGAAACACTATTCTATGATGACGAACGGAAAAAAGGGAAGTGAAGCTCGAGGGCTTCGGTTGCCGCGGAGTGGAGTGAAACATTGTAACATGATACGGGTCGGGTCGGGTATATCGATGTAAAATAACACAATATTTTTTAAGAATTATTATTTTATATTAAAACGTTTGTAGCTTATTGCAACGTTGACCGATTTTGACGAAATTTTCAGAATATGTTTAATTGACACATATCTGTAAAACGTATTTTTTAAATTTTCAATGTAGGCCCATATAAAGATGTTGTAAAATGCAACTTTTAGTAAGTAAGTAAATACGTATTTATTTATTTATTTCAGCCTCGTGGCCCAGAAATTGGACTTGGATTATAATTCTCGAAGCCATTCATCCCTCTATTTATCCATTCATCCGTTCCTCCACCCATCCATCCATATCGCATGCCACATCAAATACCTTATTGTCTATGTTGATCTATCCCAATCCCAATGTCTCCCCGCTAATCCCGCCTCTCTCTTGATTATCTCTTGTGATTAATTCTTTCCTTTTTTCTCTATACTCCTAACCCATTCTACAATTTCTCCCACTCTTTTCTCCTGTACTATCTTTTCTATACTTATGTTAATTTTTTCTACCCCTTCACAGTCTTCTGCCAGGTGTTTTAGTTTCCCCAAGTGTCTCTCATTTTTTCTACAATTCCGATCAGTTGCTATTTTTGAAAAAATTATTTTCACATCCTGTACTAAACTAATTGTTCTAGCTTCCCAAAAAGTTCAAATCGTATAGTACAATATTAAAGAAGTTATCATTTTTAGAGCGTCCGAAAATTTTTGCGAGTCACAGTATGTACATATATCGCACAGAACACAATTCTTCTTTCTATTAAATCGCATTTCTTAGGTCAAACAATTGCATTTTGTAATGTATAATAACATGTAATAATAATGTAAAATGTAATAACGTTAAAAATTACTTAATATACACCCGCGGTAAAATCAGTAAGTATAACTTTCGTCCTCACAGCAGAAACGTCGAAAAAATTTTGACAATGATGTCCCACAATAAAAAAAATCTGAAAAAACTTGACGACACTGCCTGCTGTAGTACTTTATCAAGGAACCAAACAGTAGAATAGCATGTTTTCGTATTTTCTAGAAATCTGCATTTTTCCGATTTTTGGGGGTTTTTCATTGTTTACGACTACAGTTTGCAACCAAAAAATCTGAAGAAATTCTATAAAATGCGTCTTAGGATCCAAAATATGTAACATTTTTTTTAGAATTTTAGAACGTATTTGAGACCGGAAAATTGCGCTCGACTGTGCAACAGGCCTAACGGTTCTGGAGAACCGATTACACTGTCCAACACCAAATTTGTTTTCAATATACTGTTGGGTCCTTCTTATAGAGTTTTTTGCGCTGATTCCGAATCTGTCCTTAATTTTTCTCCTATACGCACAGTTTTTGAAAAACATGGCTTTGAAAAAAAACATATTTTTCAACTTTAAACAAATATTGTGGTTATTATAAAAGATATTGAATTGTTCTTTACAGCAAAAGATTCTGTAGACTTTCCCGAATACAGTGATATCCATATTAATACATTATGATTGTTTAAACATGTTTAAACAATGATTAAAGACGGAGAGACACTACTTTTGCACCAATTTTTGAGGATATTTTTCAATTTATCTCAAAAAATTAGGGTCCAGCGGAAAATCGAATTATACCACGCGATAGAGCAGACTTTTATCTTGAGAAACCACCCTTTCAGCAAGTTTGTAACGTCGACGTTTTTTTCGAACCAGAAAACAAAATAACTAATATAGAATATTAGAATGTAATGGAGAAGCGTTTGAGCATCTTCTTCAATAAAGACATTTTTTGAAAATATCTCGAGATCTAATAATTTTTTGCCATGTGTACCCCAATCATTTTTTACGTAGAATGAACAGAAGAATCGATCTGTGTAAAAAACAATATGCATTTCTATATAAAGAAATGATGCAATTGTTAATTGCACATGCACTGCTGCATCCAAAAAAAGTTAAAGACCTACAGATGTAGTTTTCTTCGAACCATTTATCTTTCTCCTTTTGCATTTTTTTGTAAATGCAATAATAACCGAGTTATGACTTGTAACAATTCCGTGAATCACCCTGTATACTTAAAATTTAAAAAATACGTTTTATAGATTTGTGTCAATTAAACATATTCTGAAAATTTCAGGGTAACCCTAAAGTTATTCTTCTAAATTTTCGTAGAAAAAATTGGTTTTCAATTTGGTTTAATTAATAATAACTGTGCCTAAAAATATGAAAAAAATTGGAGACAGTATTGATGACAGTAAGTATTTCATCATTAAATTAATTTCCAAGATGGTGGCTTTTAAACTTCGATATAAAATCTGTGTTTCTTCGAAATCTTCCGGCTTTTCTATTTTTTAAAACTAGAGTTTGCAACAAAGGCTCGGGAAAAATTAAAATACTTCTATGAATATAATTTATATTATTAGAGATTTGTATATTAGTTACATATTTGATATAAAACAATACAAACTGTATGTCCTAATCCTGGCCAATGATGATGTACGATCTGATCCAGTCTAAAGATGATGTAGGATCTGATCCAGGCTAAAGATGATGTAGGATCTGTTCTAGGCTAAAGATGATGTAGGATCTGATCCAGGCTAAAGATGATGTAGGATCTGATCCAGGCTAAAGATGATGTAGGATCTGTTCTAGGCTAAAGATGATGTAGGATCTTGTCCATGCTAAAGATGATGTAGGATCTTGTCCATGCTAAAGATGATGTAGGATCTTGTCCATGCTAAAGATGATGTAGGAGCTGATCCAGTACTAGACTAGGGGGCAGCACTATATGGGCACGGCCAAAACCCGGGCGTGAGCACTCTCATATACTCTCTGGTCTATCCTTATATCTCGTCGGTGATGATGCGGACACCCGGACACCGACGAGAAAAAATGCATTGGGTTCAGGCAGTGCTTCGATTGAGCCCAACTTTTTTGATACGATGGATGGCCGCTAGAGGTGCTGCGCGGAAAAACAGTAACGTATCTACTATTGGGTAGATGAAATGGGGTTCCTTGAGCACCCCGCAGAATTTTAAAAAATTTATATGATTTGATTCTGAAAAATGAATGTATAACAAGTGTATTTGTGTATATTTTGTAACTCGTAGGATACGTCCTGGAGTCTTTTTGTCCGGTAAGATTATTTCGATACATTCCCGCCAAATATAACTGCCTCAGGGCTCTGGCCGCTCTGCTACCCAATAGTAGATACGTTACTGTTTTTCCGCGCAGCGCCTCTAGCGGCCATCCATCGTATCAAAAAAGTTGGGCTCAATCGAAGCAATACTCTCTGATATGGTCTAAGGTTGTCCACAGTCCACGTTCGTCTGTCTCAGTCCATCTCAGTCTCAGTCAGTCTGTCTCTGTCTATCACTGTCTATATAAATTATAAATAGATTGTATATTGTATGAATTGTATCTGAATTATCTGATTGTATCCATTGTATCTCTGATTGAATACGTCCTATGTCCTATGCCTACGTCCTACGTCTGTGATTGAAGTGCATGTATCATGATCATGTATCATATATCGAATCAGATATAATATTGAAAGTAATGTTTTGAAGGTCTCCCTCTTTGTGCAGATAATTTTTTGAAAAGTGCAATATTCCAACGATACACGACCGTCGACGTAACATTCAGCAAAATTATGGATTTGTTGGGATCTATTATGAATTCTATGGATAAACCTCCTACAGTCAGTGATAAGCAAAAAGCATTGATGAAAAGTCAGTTGCAAGTTAATCTATAATCTATATCACATCGGTCTTCATTTCCGTAGTAATTGTTTTCATTGACACCATAACTTCTCTTGTGTACACGCAGAGCAGAAAGAAGAATATCAGAAGCATCAAAAAGCCGAAGCCGAAAGATTAAAAGTTTTTCGAGAAAAGGTTTAAACGTTTTCTTTGGTACATTGCTTTTGTAAAGAGAAATTGATCGAACACGTATTACCGCTATCATTTTTATTGTTCTAGGTAGAAACAAAGATTAACAAGTTTCTCCGCGATGAGAATTTTAAGGAGTACAAGTTCCCTGCTATGGACCAGATTCATAGAAGTATAATGTACATAGAAAAAAACTATAATTCAAATTATATACGCCGCTGGTAATATCTTGTTTCCCTGTTGCAGACACGACGTTGCCGAAGTCGCTAACGTGTGGGCTTATTCCTTCGGCGAAGATGGCGTGGATCGTCATATTATGATCTTTAAGAGGGAACATGCTCCGACTGAAGATCAACTAAACGCGTTACGCAGGGGAGAGGAATGGAACGAAGAAATAGCTAAGAGAGTCGCGGAAGAAAAAGAGAGACGCGCCAAAGAAGAAATAGAAGATGCGAAAGCTAAGAAACGGAAAGACGACTTTGTACCGAATAGTTATTACAAGGATAAGTATCAACATTTAATAGGGAAGGAAGCCGCTCTAGAAGCAGCCAAGAAAACGGAGGCTAATAGCAGTTACGGATGTGGTAGGTACACGCATCCATTCTTTGTTTGTTGCCCGGATGCTTGCTGCTAATTCAAAGATTGATTTCAGTTCCCAGCGAAAACAAGAAAGATCAAAGAAGCATAGAGCAGACATTGGCTGATATTCGTGCGAAGAAAAGGAAACTAGAAGAAAATGGAAATACAGAGAAAACAAGTTTAGAAAACAAAGATAAAAGGATAAAATAGTTGAATGATATAACGATCCTTTCGAATCGAAATGCTGTATATTAAGGGTGATTTTCATTTGTTCTATACGAGTATTAGTATCGATCGTGTACCTGCAATAACTTCCAGAAATAAGTTATACGGCTACTTCTTCGATTTAGCAGATGTATTTATTCAAAGACAAATTAACAAATTAACTTATATACAGAATATAATACATCCAGCGTGTACAGAAAATCTGAATGAAACGCTTTATCGTATGTATAGTTTTGTTACAGCTTCCGATTTTCTTTTACACCTCGTTATATACAGCAATACCTCGCGATATTTCTACATTTCGATAGGATTCATATTAAATATATTCCGTGGTCAAATACTTTGATACCGATGTTCTCGGTGCTGGTTTCGGTTTAGTTACAGATAACGAGTCGAATACAATTTGCTCTTTCAAAGCTAACAATTTCTTGAAAACTTGATTGGTTGTCGATTTATACAACTCTAGTCCTCGCACAATTACAACATCTCGAATGTAGGCTGCATTATCGTGAACCAACTGCTTCTAAATTTACAAAAGATAATCGAAACACAGTTAGAAATCTTGAGAATGATGGAAGAAGAGCGGACAAAAAGAAAACATTTACCTCCTGTTTCAATTTCGGATTCGTAAGCGATACAACAATATGTTGTACTTGAACTCGCATCACGGACACTAGTACTCCGTCTATCGTAGCCATGAGTTCCGGTGTAGCAACGTTTAAACAGTCCTCTAGCAAGCTGATGTAGATTTTTGAGAAAGTTAACGTATTATCGGTCAATACGATCCAACGATCGTTCATTAGGTAAGACGATGGTATAGTTATCCCAAGATCGTCCATTTCGCAGAAAAATTTTTGAATGTTTCTAGGCGTTTCTAAATTGGTCGGTCGCCAAGTATCCTCGGCTATATGCACCTTTACAATGTCAACATATTTTTCACCGGATTCTTGTATAGCTTTGGTTAAAGGGGATCGCAGTTGACCGTCTAGTTGATAACGAAAATCCATTCCAAGTTGCGTCAACTGAGAAGAAATATAGTTTGGGAGCTGTTTCGAAGTATCCATCTACATTGGTTGCTTAGAATTAGTATTTTACCTGATCACAGTGACATCGAACCGAAACTATACACTCCACCAAAGTGCTTAGCAACACTTTCGGAACAAACAGTTGTTTGATTAAATGGGTCGTTAGATGTTTAACTTCTTGACTGCACCATACAACCAAACCTAAAATCAAGAGAAATTCGATGTTGGGAAAGCAAGCTGGAAAATATCGACTAACGATAAGAGATAAGACACGACCGTGTCATCTATACATGTATACATATACCCGATCAGCAGACCGTATAGTTACCAGATGTACAATTTGTAGATTGTAGAAAAAGTTTTCGAAATTCTTTCGCAATTTCCACGATATTGCTAAAAGCGATCGCGCTAAGTTGTTTCGCATAAGGCGCGATGTTGCCTTCTCTTTTAACCCTCTTTAAGCGTGCCCTTAACACAGCGGTACACAGTCGTAAATACAATTGACAGGCTTGGGCGCTTCTGTTAAGCTGTATCAATAGTTTGACAACGCGTCGCGCGCTTCTTAAACCACCGCCTTGAAGCGATTTTGTTTCCGCGCTCACTTCGAGTTCTTTCGTTAGAACGTCGACCAGAGATCGTCCTCTATTGTTTACTTTTAACTGTATATCCAGTAAAACCGGCGACATTTGGCAATCTTTTAAATAGGTTTTCGCCTTCTCTAAAAGGCTGAAGGCTTCTTCGAAATGACGTTGAGCTATACAAGAATCTAAATCTTCTGCGACTTCTAGCATCCATTCCGGTGGTGGTTCGAACAACTCCGAGTCCACGTCGTCTACACCTATGTATATAGAAAAAGAAAACGGAACACCGAAGAATGTAATGCAATTTATCAGAATTTCACTTGACCTGACAATTTGATCGAATTGTACCTAGAGTATTAGAATCGAGAGACATCGATCGCGAAGGTGCCATTTTTTCTTCTTTGGATCGTGTATTGATATTTTGTGCTTGTCCGTTTGGATTATCTTCGGCTAATTTCATTTTCTTCGCTTGTTCGCATTTATCCAACCACTCTTTCTGAAACGAAAACGATAACATTGTAATTTCTATTTCTAGAACGTATTTCTCGTTTCGACGATACTCGGACACATTCGTTGAAACACTAACTTTACTCGTTGCAGTCGCGCACTGGAATACTCTCGTATCGGAAAACGCCAACAGCTTGAACGCCAATTTTACCGTTCCTAAATCTCTTACGTTAACAACTGCCAAACTTTCCAGATTATACACTGCTTGCATTTTATATCTGGGTGGTCCGCGTCTGTTCCCATTCGCTAACCAAGAGGAGACCATCAATATGTCATTGAACAAATACGCGTGAACCCTTTTCAGCGGGGTTCCTTCCAGCGGATCTAGCTCCAGTAGCGATCCTTCGTGCAAACACGTACGTCCAGGTGTCTCTGCTAAACTCTGCGAAGCAAATCTAAAACTAATTATTATTTCTTCTTTTGAATAAAGCGCATCAAAGTTGTATCGGCTCACCATCGCGCCTTCAACATTTTCAAGCAGTTGCATCAGCTTTTGCTTCTGTTCCTCCTCCTTGGAGGTAAATTCATTGACACCTTCTTCTCGAGATTCTGATAAATCCTCGAAAATAACACCCGTAGTTCTGGTCGATCCTAATGTGCTCAACAAGGAACGCTGCTCGCTCAATAGTTGCGATAACTGATACATTTCGCTTTCCAGATGTGAAATTTCTTTGGCTGTTTCTATAAATTGCATGTAGTTTTGATAAACATTGCGTTTTAACTGTGCAGACGTGTTGTTCGCGAGTTCTTGAATTTTTGCTCGTTGGTGCCTTAATTCGTCCGCACCAACACATTGTGCGCTCAGTTCTTTAACAACTGAAACCAAACAAAATTATTTAGTCTGATAATCAATTTATGTATATTCGATTTATTTACCGTACGATACTCACACTTTTCGGGACTAAAATCTTCGGTCGCAAACACTTTTGCCAAACTCTCGGCCATCGTATAATACATAAATACGTACTCGTTACTTGGTGCCCCATGCAAATTTCATTTTACGGACGCGATCAACTGTCACGGTGTTCTACAAAGTGACAGGCATCAATTCATTAGTACGCATCGGCTTAGGTTCAGTTAAATGTTTAAACTATGTATCCTAATGCATTCATATGTATTTTACAGGTTGAAGTTGAAAGAGCATTCCGTAATGTGGGTATGAGTCACGCAAGTTGCATATGACATAAATACATATATGCATGCAAATATAAGGTGTTGCCAAAGACCCAAAGACCAAAGACCGAGATATCTTACCAATAACTGAATATATGTAAATAACTCCCTATTTGTCGCACATCAACGGCAACGGTTTCGAGTTCTTCCTAACTGATTCTGATTAACAATTTTATAATGTATCGTACGCAGTACCGTCCATTATTGCATTTTTCGTGTATAATACAATACGATACGATACAATAAATAATTTCTCTAACCTGTTCCCTGTTCTAACCTTTTAGTGTCACTGGTCACTGGTGTCACTGGTGTTGCCAATGTTGCCATATTGCCATCCTGATCCGTGGTGTGGCAAAATACCTGATCATACCTGATTCACCTGCCGGTATCGTTCGTCTGATAGCTTGTACGTTTTGCCACGGATGGCGTGATCGGTCACCTAGGCGGGATCTATTTTATCGAGATGGGTATTGGGAAGGAATTTTTGAATAACATTGAAAAGTCGATACCAGAATATATTTCGTTTTACAGCAGTTGTTCCAGCGGCATCTGCCAGTCACTCTCACTGTAGTATTACATTCACTCGTGGAACATTCATGCGAAGCGGTTTCGATTTCGAACGTGCAGCACGCAACATTCGCTTCGATAATCCGATTATTCGTAAATAAACTCTCCGATCAATTATAGATCCACGCTTTGGTTCGGATTCAGAATTCGAACTCGAATTCGTTTTCATTTCGAGGGATAATCCACAGCGAGTCACCTGCTTCTATACGTATGCGACCACGTTACTCGGTAAGGCACGTCTCGTTGTACCATGTATGTATATGCCATGTGTAATGGTAATGGTAAATCTATGTAACCGATGCGCAGTACATACTCGCTGCAGACACGCTGCTCTCCGTCGCTATCCGTCGAGCAGGTCGCCGTTCGATCTTTAAACGCTACATACATAATATGTTTCGTCCGTCGACTTAAATATACTAGTTTGCTCGTACAAACTTCTTTTAAAAAACGAATGACAAGGATAGTTGACGAACCAAACAAAGGATCGCCGAACGCGTTTCTATTGCGATCGCGTACCGGGTCGAATCAGTTTGCTCGCTCGTCGATCTCGCTCCTTAAATTACATAAATATCCCCTAGCTCTAGAGCAGAGACTGCGGAGACTGCGGAGATTGCGGAGATTTCCTTTTTCTTGGTGGAAACTCGCCAAACAGACTCGAACAATCGATTCAAAGCGTATCGCTCAAAATGATTACTCCGTCTTGTAACTTGGTTGGCATGTCGATCGGTTTCGTAGGCGGAACGGTTCGCGTGTTCGCGTAACGGTAGAAAACAGAACTTAAGACAAGCGTCCGTTTCCCGCTGCTTGAAATATTACACTAAATATTACTGTTGATCGCTCGTCCAGTTCGGTTCTCGATTTTCTCGAGATCGATCGAGATTTCATATAGGTGTCTGAAATGATTCGCAGGAAGGTGGGATGTCAGCCTCCGTTCTCCGTTCTCCGTCCGTGTGTCCGAACGACAATGTCCTGACGGAAACTGTGCCAGCGCTAGGAACAAGAAGGAGAAAGAAGCCTGGAAAGCAAAGTTCGCTTGTCCCGAGGAAGATCGTTAAGGATAACGAGGATCGGTCAGGTACCTGGACGAGCGATGAAGGTTGTGATACGATCGGCATCTCCAGTGATCCCTGTGATCTCTATGATTGGCCGGTCCGTAAGCGGGACAGGGTCCAACGAAAGGAACCGTTCGCACCGCTCGGCAATCCTGATCGGGCCGAAGGTCTCGAAGAGCGCCGGTATCGGCGTAGTCGGGTGGCGGCGACGTCGGATGCGCAGCCGTTTGGAACTGCGACACACCGTAGAGGACTCCTATGGATCTCCTCCAGGCGTGGTGATGCCTGTGACTCTCCTGTTCCAGGTGGGTCTCTCGTCTCCTGCTCTGCGAGGATCCGCTCTCGGTCGAGTTGCTGTCTTCGCTGGTCCCCAGACCAGGGTCTCTCTCCTCCAAGGCTGCCAGACTGGTCACCGGGCTGCCCTGAAGACTCTTGACAGCTCCTCCGGAGTGGTAGTACGAGAGACACGGGTGGGGGATCACGTAGGGTTGGCTCTCGGTCAATCGAAGCTTCGAGCCCAGATTTCCCAGATTTCCCAGGTTTACCAGATTTCCCAGATTCTCCAGGTTGTGCAGTTTCCCCCGGTTCTTGTTCGCGTTCGCGTTCGCGTTAGCGTTTGCGTTCGCGTTCGCATGCGCGTTTGCGTTCGCGTTGGCGTTCGTGTTCGTATCGGCGTTCCTATCCGCGTTCGCGCCCTCATCGTCGTCGTCGGCCTCGCAAGAGGTAGGGCCGAAAAGGGACAGGAGGACGGGTAGGAGGAACAAGCCGTGCATGGCTCCGATGAAAATGACGAGAAACACCATCTTGAAGAAGACCATAAAAATATAGGTGCCGGCCAAGACGAGCGCTATCAGACCAAGGATCGTGGAGGTGGCGCCCTGAACTATCGGCAGGCCCAGGCTGTACAGGCTCTCTCTGACCCTGTCGTCGGGTGTTTTCTGCTTGGAGCTCATGTAAGCGTAACAGATGTGAGCGGTAAAATCCACGCTGAACCCGATACACATGATCAGATTGATCATGGATATGCTGTCCAAGTTGACGTCCCAGAGGGACATGTAACCGGCCACCCCCAGCTCGATCGAGATGATGCAGAAAGCGACCCAGAGGCAGCACAGGACGTTCGGTATGAAGATAAAGCTGATCAGCATCATGATCAGCGCGCCGAACACCATGCACTGGATGCTGGTGGGCTTGACCAGCTCGAATTGATCGAAAAACACGAAATACGGGTGAAACACGCTGGCGTTCAACGGCGATTCTGCGCAGATGCGTCGAAGCTCCTTCACCATGTCCTTCTCCTGGTTGGTCCCGCTAACGTTCACCGCCTGTATCATGAACCTGCTCGCCACGATTCGCTCGTCGGTCTCGTCGAATTTCACGTCCAGAGAAAAGCTGCTCTTCGGGAACAGCCAACTTTCTTTCAACGTTTTCATAAAGTCCGTCTCGTTCCCAATGTCGATCTCGCTGTTCTTCGTGTAACTGAGAAAGCTCCGCAACCAGCTTTCCGTGTAAATCGGCGCGCTGCTGATGTATTTACTTGCCTCCAGAGACCTAGTCAAGTTTTCCATCTGCTGCTGAACGATCGGATCGCTGTAATCGTATTCACCGCTCACCACAACCTGGAACACGAAAACGCGGGAACGCGAGGCGTTTTTAATTTGTTCGTGTTTCGTGTTTCGAGTTTCGAGCCTACCTGTATTCTGTACGGGAACTCTCTAAAGTAGTAGTCCTGTCGGTCGTAGAATACGATCGAGTAGGAGTCGTTTTTCGAGAGCTTGCGTCGATCCAAGCCTTCCTGAAGGGTCGTCAACCCGTAGAGAGCGCCGGCTAGGTAGCAGGCGAATATCAGAATGACCACGACCTTGACGGGCCGACAGTTGAGCGCGGCAGCCAGGTAGTCGCGAAAGAAGCTCATGCAACCGTGTTCCGGGTTATCCACCGGGTTGTACGGGTCGTCCCGGTCAACGCCTCCAGAGCACAGCGCTTTGTACAGCCAGGATCGATTCGCTGCGCATTCAGGTTTGGTAACAGATTCGGTTCGGTTTACGGTTTACGGTTTACAGTTTTACGGTTCATCGTTGCTCGAGCTCGAGATGCCGAGAATTACGATAAACTTGGACAAAACGCCGACCGCGTCCGCCGATGTCGCGCCGGAGAAAGTCCAGCGAACCAGTTACGCAACGATCAATGATCTAACGAATTAACGACTCTGAAATGTAACACGCGACGCGCGTGAGCCCGCGAGAGCGCGCTTTCGTGACGTAACGCGTTCCGTTGCGTCGGCGATCTGGACTTTCCTCGAGATCGAGATCGAAATCGAAATCCAGCGGCAAGTACGTTCCGACAACGGTGAAAGTCGAGGACGCTCGTAGATTCCGAATCTTTTCTCCGTTGATCGGCTGTGCGTCCCTCAACGTTGAAAATCGTTTGCGTAGCCATAGTCGTAGCCGATTCCGGCGCGGCGCGGCGCGGCGCGGCGCGGCGCAACGAAACGTTCCCGAAGAGGATAACGTTCGAGCCTCGACAGCCAACCGAAAAGTTTCCTCGTTACGTTTATCCTCGTAGACGTTAACGTTAACGTAGAAAGTACGCGGCCAAGGAAAATAAATGAAAGTTCAAATAAAAACACATCGAATGATACGTTCTCGGCTCGTGAAAGTATTCCGTGTAACGTCTTCTTTCCCCGCGAACGTTCAACGTTCGCCTTTCATTCTCAACGATACGAAGCGCGTTCGCGCGTGTCTGTGCGCGCACGCGAACGCAAATGCGAACGCGCCAACATTTGAGTTACGTTGGATGTAGTAACCGGTCGAAACGAGTAACGTGGTTCGCTTTTACCATGAAAATTCTTCGACGACGATTGCGTAACGACGAGAACGCGTATTATCGACACCGAGTTCCGTTTCGACGTTTCTTCTTCGTGCTTTCATGCTACCAATTATATCGGGGCTGATGCCGCGGGCCGCGGGGCTGCGATCGACCGGCAACGGTGACGGTAATGATAATGATAATGATAACGACAACAATAACACGGTAACGATGCCATGTAATTGCGATCTGTCGGTGCAACGTCTATCCCCTCGAAACGAAGATACGCTAATTAATTATTTGCAACTCGCTTCTCTCTAAACTCTAAACTGTACCGCTCTACTTGCTCCGGTTCCCTTTCCATTGGTTTCTTTCGTCTCGAACGCGAACCGAACGCTTCTCTGCGAACGAACCGACGAATAAAATACTAGACAAAAACTTACAAGATTTGGAGAGTGGCTGCACCTCGCAGCATACCAGGCTGTGGAGGTTCTTCTGCTCGCAGTAGCCGCTGATAGCTACGCATCCGGTGAAGAAGGTCAAATGGAAAACGAACGTGAAGACCACAGCGAATCCTGAAACAAGCGCAACACACCTTGGTACACTAGCTTCGATCGTTAATCGCCAATTTATTATTTTCGATTCGTGGATTGTAGAAACTTTCGATTTTCAGACTCACCGGAATAGATGCAGAAGATCTGCACCGAAGGGAAAGGCGACAGTATCCCGATGAAGAACGATATCATGTCGGTTAGAGACGTGATCGTTATCGATACAGCTGTCTCGCTGAGAGTCGCGGCCATCCTTTCGGGTACCGGTTTCAGTATACTGGTTCGTCTCCAAGCCGCCAACATCACGAACGTGTCATCGATTCCGATTCCTATAGTCCCCCCGTAATCCAATTTTCGATTACAATTGTTTCTACGTCTCGCCTAGTCTACATTAGCCTAGCCTGAAGACTCATTTCCCCGTATACAGATATGTATCGGTGTACATCGGGTTGCCGTTAAAGGCAGAGCCACGGCCACGGTGCGGCGCGGCGCGGAAAAGCGAAACTATGTATTATATACCTGCGCGTCGTTGTCCACGGGTTCAAAATCTATTCTCCCGAGTGTTCGCGACAGGATATGCTGGGACAATTCGGTAAGATAATTAAACGAGTTATTTGTCGATGTTCGACGTTCACCGTATGCCGTTATGGTAATCGCGAAACGGCAGTTAGCGCGCGCGCGCGCGCGCAATGAATCAGAATTGTTGGTCGTCTGGTGATTCACCCGGTCGCGATCGTTTACATTTTGACGACGATTTATAGCGTGTAATAAACGTCGGGCGTCGTTTATTCAATTTCGAGAGCAAGGCCGTTCGCCGGAAATCTTTCGCGTCGGTCAATCGAATTTCTCGAGTCGGGAGCGATCGGGTTGCAAAACGCGAAACGTTCCATTTTAAAGGAATCTATGTTCCAACAGCGTCGAATATCGTAGGCGCGGAACGCGCGTTACAGATTTTCTAAACATTCGATCTCGATTTCCGAGCGTAATCTTCGATCGCGATGTAACCAACTCGCTGACGAAACGATTTTTGCAACATAATCCAGGCCCGTTCGACTTGATCGCAGCCGAGAGTTACACGCGGAACCATCAACGACCGGACGGTGATTTACGTGAAAAGCGGAAGTCTCCGGGCTTTTCTCTTTGGTCACGGTTGCCTGAACCAGCCGTCGACCAAAGTCGCTGCGTTATCGGTAATGATTGCGCGGCCGGCCACGTTCGATCGTGCCCTGGCGAAATCCCTCCTCTACCATTTTGTCTCCGTGCGTTTTCGATCGACGATCGCGTCGTTCAAAGTTCTGCTCGTAGACTATAGACGTTAGAAATGTCGGGTAACGAGGCGAGGCGAGGCGAGGGGCCATGGTTACTCACGGTTATTCGCACTCACCGATCATGAGAAAAGGCGCGGCCAAGTTCAGGCCGATGAAATCCACTCCTAAATAGATGCAGAGACCGAACGCGGCTACCGTGGCCATCGCGGCCGACACGTTGCCCAAAAGTCCCAGCCAAGGTTTGCTGCGTACCCAATCGGTCATCATGCAGGTCACCACGGAAAACAGGGCCATCAGCACAAACGTGCTGAAGAAATAAGGCACGATCGTTTTCGTGTTCTCCTCGAGTTCCAACTCGAGAGTCCTGGAGGCGAATCTCGCGGTGGCGATGTGCTTGAACACGCCGCTCTCCTCCGCATTTTTCACGGCGTCGAGGAACGCTTCTTCCCAAGCTGCTCCACTGTTCACCGAACAAGAACCAACAAAATTCTTTTATCGACTCAACTATTCGTAATAAATGTCTATGTCTAAATCTATGTCCAGAGGCCAGACAGTAGATTCTGGTCAACTTACACGGCATCTTGACGACCGTTGTCGGCCGTTAGAAAGTACGCCAGCTGCAACGATGGTACAGACTCGATCACTCGATCCTCGTTTATCACGCTACCACCGAAGTAAACGGGCAACAGGTGGATGTCCCAGGTGACCGGATTCAGCATCACCGGGAACGTCAGGTTCAGTTCCTTCTTCTCCACGTCTCTAAAAAATGCTATCGTCTACTTACGAGGTAATATCTCTCCTCGAGAATGGTCTCGAACGAAACGGAACGAAACCGAACCCTCGAACTCGAAAGAATCGAGCAATTTCTCGTTGAGAAATCTTATCGGCTCGATACTTACTCTATGATATGGCGAAGATTCAGAATGTCGTTGGTGAAACATTCGTCCAGCCATCTGGCGCAGATCTGCTCGTAGGTGAACTCTTCGCCCTCGTAGGTCGCTCGAGCGCTTCTGATCATGTTGTCCAGTTGCATCAACTCATCGAACACCGCTGTCCTCAGCAGATTATCCACTCCGTCCTTCGAGGTGATGATCACGTGGCCGAAACGACCTGCGAAAGGAGCGTGCGAGAGCTTAGCTCAGCCGAAGGGCCTCCGGTTCGTCGATTTTCGTGGACCGAGTACATATAGCGCGAGGTATACATATGTATACGCGCCAATCCCATCGCGCGTCGTTGATAACAATCCCCGAATCCCCGAATCCCCAGTGAAATTACACGCCGACAAAGTGCTCGAAACCATCGAAACGAGGAAACGAGGCATGTGCTTGCTTACTTTCTCCTTGAACTTTAAGTTCGAAGAGAGCCGCGCGTCGCTTACGTAAACGTTCATCTTGGCCCGAGATAATTCCGACGGCGATAACGAGCGAGTCGGGGTAAGGTCGGCAGGAAGTAGGAAGAAAGTTTGCGATCAACGACAGGATCTATGTACTATGTACATACACGTATGAAGAACGCGAGAAGAGCAGAGCGCGCGCGATTGTCACGCGTCGACGGAAATGACGGAATCGTACACCTTGTTCCGAAAGACTCACCTGGCCTGGTGATGCGACCCAGGTTGAATCGATGACTGTAATTGACCTTGAAGTACTGCTCGACGATCGCTCGTTCCACTTTGCTCGGCCCATTTGTCGGTGAAAACAGATACTCTGGATCGATTTCGTAGTGGATCCTCTGATAGCCGGTGAAGCAAATGAAAGCAACCAGAACTGGGATCACCACGAAGTAGCCGGGATGCTGACCCACCACGAAACCCAACTTGTGGAACGTTCGGTTCAGGAACTCGTCCACGCAGGTAAAATTCTTCCACATCTGCGAGAAACACCAAGTTCGGTGAACAACTACTTCTAAGGGGTAGAAAACGGATCGCAGCTACGCGCGCATCCAACAAATCCGAAGCCGCGTAATCGCCGAATCGAATAATCCTCGTCGTTTGTAGCGGTGTCGCAATCACAAATTAAAAGGTAATAGTGTAACCGACGCGACGCGACATTACGTTCAAAGCGATTAAACGCTTTCTCTCTCCCTCTGACTCCCTCTCTCATTCTTCTTGTTACGACCTAGGAGATTACAGGTGCGAGAAAAAAAGAGAAAAACGGTCGAGACGTAGAAAGCAAGGCTCTCTTGGGCCACGCGTACGCTTGGTCAATACATTCTTCGAAGCAAAGACACCACGGGTCTATTGGAAACGCGCAAGCATGTATGTATACATATGTAGGTACGAGCCTATTACTCGTGCCGACCAATTTTACCAGGGCAAAGAATACGCGCCTCGTTTTTTTGCGATAAATTCTCGTTCCATGAGAAATCAACGGTCCTGAATCGGGGGGGGGAGGGACGGAGGGAGGGACGGAGGGAGGGAGGGAGGGAGAGAGAGAGAGAGACTCTGTGGATATTCTGAGAAATTCACAACGTCGCGCGACGGCGACAGCGAAAGAAAGACGGAAGGGACGGAGACAGCATGTATTGTGTCCGCGGCGAATGACACGAACTGACGACGCGACGACTCACGCGCGTCGCTCGCCAAACGGCTCGCTCGCAATTAGTTTAATAACGTAGACATCCGTCCATCCGTTGATCCGTCTATCCTCGCTATTCTCGAACAACCGGAGCGCGCGGTAGATGGTTCGCGTGTATCCGTCATCTTCGAGTAATCGTCTGCCTTCCGAACAGAATCGATCCGGCTAGCCCAGCGTGAACACAGGTGATACGAAAGCTCGGGGTTTCGCACTCGCGACTCGCGAGTAGCCGTAACCGTAATCGTAATCGGTAAAACCGATCAGACGGGCTTTGGGGCGAAACAATTTGGACGAGCATGATCGAAGACGCGCGCAAAAGCACAAGCAAACAGAGCGGTCGGACTTGACCCGAATCGGGTCGTAACAATGGGTATGCGTTTAGCATACCGACGCGACACCGCGACAAGATCATCGCCGATTGTTAATTCGAAGCGAGATTACGAGATTGCGAGATTGCGTGATTGCGAGAGACGCGAACCTACTTCCGCAGAATATTCGTCATCGCCTAGTCACTGTTTACGAAACTATCCTTCTTCCACGAGGCAGAGAGAACCCGCACAGTCGCTTCGAACTAAAGATACGGGGATCAAATGACCACCCACCGCAGCAGCAGCAGCAGCAGCTGCTACCGAGGAATTTAAGTATGTGTATCCTGCCTGTTTTCATTCCTGCCTTTCCTGACAAAGGAACACCTCTCTCGAGATCGTAACGCCCGCATCCAGGATACTCGAACCGGGTTCCGGAAGCGGCCTGTGTTGGGCTATACATATAGGTATTTAGTCTTTGGTCGGGTGTCTGTTTCAGGCAAAAACAGCTGATCTCTTTACATTCAGAGTTTCCGGATTCGCTGAAAGATGATTGGCTCTGGACGAGGATTCGATCGCGAACGACTTTCTAAAACCGCTTGCACTCGATTCCATGGTGGTTCTCCGCACGCGTACCGCCTATGTACCTCGTGCCTCGTACAGACCTCGCGCAGGCGTCACCAAGATCTTTCTCCATCCCTGAGAAAGTAACCGGCCATTGGGTAACAGAAGCGCTCGTCAGCTCGCGCGCCTTCTTCGATCTCGACGATTGAATAACATCCACGTAACGCGATCGACGGGGCCTCTGGTTGGTCTTCTACATACGTATTCGCCTTTTGTTCGCCATCGTGCGAAATCGTAACAGGCTCGTAACCATTCCAACATTTCCAGCCTAGACAATTAATCGTACGAATTATGCAATATTCTAAACTCGCGCCGTATCAGCGAGAATATCTCCGGTTATGCAGTTTGGAAAAAATCGATCTTGTTTGGTCTTTATTCTGCTCCACCGTTCTTCTAATTATCCTCGAGAAAGAAACCTTGAAAGCGGGACTTTGTATAGACCTATCCATGAACCAAATAATGATCGAAACGACGACAAGGCAGTCTCGGCGATTCCGGTCACGTGGCCGACCGTGCACGTTGGTGAGAATATCAACTGGTTAATTTCACTGGACGCGGTCCTTGTCCCCGAAATTCGTCGGCCGCCAAGCACAAACCGCTGCTGCTGCCCTTCCTTTCTCGATTAGCGAAATTTTCAACGCGCGAGGCATCCGTCGAAGCTTTTGGAGCTTTACTGTTCTCGTGTCGCGTGTCACGGCGGACGAGAAGAATCGCGACGAGAAAATCTCGGCTCTGAAATCCCGCGACAAAATGATATTCCTCGAGGAGAAGGGCTACGCACGGAATTTCTCCTCTCGTGAGAATAGAGACGAACAATTACCTACGTACGTCAGATCGCACCCGAAGAGGCACGCGACCATCAACAACAAAAGTACCGCTTATAAATAATAAAATGGGAAATTCTCGGCGCTCGGTCACGGCATGCTTTCACACCGACAAGCTCGCGATCATTTACGCGCCTCGTCCTCGTACTATGTATCTGTCCGCTCGAAAATATTGCTGCACGAATTACAAACAAAGGATCCAGGATCCAGGATCCGATCCGATCCGTTTCGATTGTAAACCGCGGAGCCATCCGCGACCGTTGATAGGTGTCGGATCTGCGTTCGAATAGGAGGAAAACTTTGAAATGTCGGCGAGGTGGAGCGAGGTGGAGCGAGGTGGAGCGAGACGAGGCGAGACTCGCGTATTCGAAAGGAATAAAAAGACGAGAAAAAATCTGATGGAAGGTTGTTTCTCGCGTTCGAGATTTTTACAGGTTTACATTTTTGCAGCGATCGGGAAACGGCAAGGAAAACGGCGCGGTGCAATCCATTACGAAATCACCGACGCGACTGTCCAACGTTATGAACCCTGTCGCGGTTGAAACGCAGCTCGTCTCGATCCAGCAGCCTCGCTACTCGAACGGGGCAATTTGTCCTCTCGGGGCTCTCGGCTCGGTCAAACGTTCCACCTGTTTCGCGACTCAATTTCACGCGATCGGCTAACTCGAGCATCCGTTTCATAGCGAATCCATCGGGCAAAATCGGGTTCGCAAGCACGATTTCGGATTGACGATCCGACCGCGAAAGTCTCGACACGATTTCAGGTTGTATCAGAGCGGAGCACGCTTGTGCCGACCTTACGTGAAACGAAAGTAAGCGCGGCCCCGCTCGGTCGTTGCCTAATCATTTCCACGCGCTCGGAACGCAATTTTGTCGACGGACGAGTGACGAAAGAGCATCGATACGCGACTGCACGCGCACGTGTCTCTTTCAAAATCGAAGAAAAGGGAAAATTGGTATCCGGTGTGCGTGCGTCTCGAACGTTGCTCGAACCTAGCTACAACCTTGTTACAACGTTGCTGATTGTGATACGAAATCGTTACGTTTACAGTTTACGAGTGTCGTAAATACGGTCTGCCGTTTTTCATTTCAAATAGAAATGAAAAACATTTCACATTGTGCGACTGGGTTCAGGAAATTATCACGGTTAGGAGCGACAGTTACGGTTGTTTCGAGATGCGAAACCAATGCACCGTAAAAAGTAAAAATCGCGATTACCCGTCGATTTCCTTATCGGCTTCTCGCAAAATTCATTCCGCGAACGACGTTTCTCCGCGAGGGTCCGACAAAAACCAAGTCGAGTCCGAGATAAATCGATAAACCGGCGAACCATTTACCATTTACCATTTACCATTCACCATTTACATAAGCTTCCCCCATTTTCCTAGGGCGAGCGGAGCCACAAGAAATCGTATCCTTTCTTCGTGAGCGTAATTGCACGCTTCGAAACGGTCTCGATTCTCGATGCGTTATACTTTGCATTTCGAGGAAGCGGCACGGCGCGCGGCGCAACTTTCCCGCTCGCGTCGCGAACGATTGTCCGTAAATTGTAAACGACCGTTTTGTCGGTTCTTTCCGCGATCGTAAAAAACACATCTTGCGAATCACACTCTAATCTCCAGTTTCGGTTTACTGTCTCTGTTCCTTCGATCGTTGTTACGCTCGCATCTCGCTCGAAGAGCGATCGATCGACGCGAGGAATTTTCAGAAATCGTCACGCGACAGCCTCGTTCCGGTTTTTCTACGATTGACCCCGTTGGATCTTGCAAGACTGTTCGCCACCACCGGGCGAGGCGAGGATAGGTCCAAGGGAAAAAAGGGTACGCGAATGCATAATTTCTGTCGTTTGGTTGGTTACGCCCATTGTCAAGCCATTGGCTTGGTGTGCAAGCGGTGTACTATGGTGTACTAGCAGTCAGTCCTCGAGGTCACGTGAAACGACGCGACGCGACGCGACGTTCTTCTCGATCGGCAATCCATCTGGAATCTGGATCGTGATACGGTCGTTATCGTATCGCTTTACGATAGACGACAAATCGGATTAATTAATACGCGACCGCAACCGCTACCGCGACCGCAAGAGTCTTCTTCTTTCTCCGTCCCGTTGTTCTCCACGAAATCGCACTTTCCTCTTCGTATTGAAACTATTTGAAACTAAGGAAAACAAACGAACGTTTAGTCGATCGTAGAATCTGTAAATTTGTTCGTGAAAAACCGTAGTCGCGTAACCGTCTGTGGCAGACAATAATTAAATAATAGTTATGTCGACCGTTGTTGCGCAAGCTGCGAGTCAAAGTGAAAGCGCGTTAATAAATATAAAAACGTACATTTTCCAGATATTTATGGAGGATCCGCGAACGATCCTTACGTCGTAAAATTTCGCTTGAATCACGATTCGGTGAGCTGACTTTCCGCGTAACAGAATTTTCATTATACATATGTACATACATATGTACATAACGCTTGTCCGTTCGTTAGAAATTCTGCTACGCGTTCTGTTCTAGCGCTCCAGAGCCAGAGCATCGGTGAACCAATCTATTCGCATCGCGAACAGCCTTCTCTCGAGTTTCTCCGGCAGTTTACGCGACTGGAATCGGTAAATTTTCGCGAACAGAAGTCGATTGCTGTTGGAGCTGAAAACGGACGCGCGAGTTTTCAATTTAGACCGTGAACCAGACCAAAAGTCCCATACATACCACTACTATGTATTATAGTACCAGGTGGCAGCAAACAAACGAAAATTAGTCGACAGGGGTCCGACGCGACGCGGGACACGTCACTTTATCCGCTGCGATCGTAATCGCTTACGGCTTACGCGGATCATTGTTTCAGGTTTTTTTGACGTCACTGCGAATCGAGAAACGTGACCGTTGTGGTAATATGCCTATTCGATCGTTTCAGGATCGCCGATCGATCTTTCGGTCTTGGCTGACGTTATCGAAAGACGTCCATCGTCTTTCCTACCAGCAGCCGACAATAGCGTGCGGGTATTTTTCGAAAATCTTCGAGATGACGGACGCTCGTTACGAAATCTGATTTTTCGACAATTATTGTTTGCATCGCTGCCGAGGCTAATCGCCAGCGACACCCGCGATTAATCGTTGCCCGGCAAATATTGTTGATCCGCAATGTTCCATGCGTTTCATTCGCGTTTCCCGTCACGTCCGACGGGCTACGAACGAACGTGCGAGGAACGCAAAACGCGCGATTGCGAGCAACCACTCGTCGAGACGCGATCGTCGCGCTTAAGTTGAAATGAACGTAGCATAGGTCGGCATAGGAGACCGTTTTTCACCCTGTAGACAACACCCTGCATACATTTCTCACTTTGTAATGAAGCAACGAATCAGTTTCCTGTTTCGCGCGAGTCGTTATCCCTCGGCCAGTTTGTACACCGCGGAGTTGTTCGCATTTCCAACAACGATATTCGACGACTTTCTAACGATTTTGGTCGTTCGCCAGGATTAACGAGGGCGGGTGAAATTGATGCGGCAGTCAGCGTTAATAGTTTTTACGGTGTCCTTCTAAACCGACGATGGAATCGATGGTTCTGTTGGCGTGCTTTCTTGTGAAAGCCGCTGGTCGATTTTCCTTCAAATCAATGGCCATCGAATCTGTTCGATCGATCGACCACGATTAATTATAATAGCTACTGGAAGCGATTGGTCTTTAGTTTGTTGTCCTGAACAACGTGCACGCACGTGCGCAAACTTGCGTCAGAGAGAGAAACAGAGAGGGAGAGTAGGGACACCTGTTCGCGAAAAGTTGCGCGGCGGATGCGGTCATTTCGAACGAAACTATACAACAATACAAGTACATATGTATACGTATCGGTGATCGGGAAGAGCGATGCTAGAATCCCCGAAGTTTTCTCTGATCGGAAAACGAGTGAGGAGAAGCGGAGCGAGCTGTAGTCGGCGACGATCGAAAGCGTAGGAAAAAGGACGTTAAAAATAGAATGGAAGATATCCCCTTGAACGGTGGATCCGTCGATAACGAGTTATCCCCTCGTAATTCCCCTCTGCGCCGAGGTTAACAGTTTGTTACGGGGACGGTCGTGTTCCGAGAGGGTACGAACGGCGCGGCGCGGCGCGGCGCAGCGACTCGTCTCTCGGTTCGGTTCTGCTTGGCTCGGTGGTTGATTGACCGACCGACGACGCGCATTCAATCACATGCACGCGGTGTACAATGTACAGCATACCTTCTCGAGGATAACAAGAACAATCGAGTACATTAAAACTAATGACAACGAATAATACTGTTGGCGCATCAGCATCAACATCAACATCAACATCAACCGGTATGCCGAGCCGCGTATTCTTCGATCGTGCCATTTTCCTAGAATTCGTAGAATTCGTCGAATTCTTTTTAGAGAAAGTGGCCCGTAACGCTTTTTAAAAATAGCTCGACTACCTTCGACTTTCGTATATCAATTTCTCAATCCTACCACCACCGTCTACGACGCGGTACGATCATTCATGTTCACGAGACACGGGCAGAGCCCTCGAGACGTTACAAAGAATCGTTCGTTGCCACCGACGTGCCCAATTGACCAGAAATTTAAGGACGGCGAGGGGTCTCCACGCGCGAATACGCTCCTTTCTCCTGAACGCGATCCGGATATAAACGAATGTCGTTGAACTCGCGTTATAAAGTTACGAAAGTTTGAATAAACCAAACAATATTTATGCTTAAGCAAATAACAACGTAACGCAACGTAACGTAACGTAACAACGCACACGAAGACGAGTTTCATTCAAGTTCGTAGCATGGCAAAATTGAGACTGTCCCCGAACAATCCTTCTTCCTTTCCCTTTTTCTCGAAGAAACTTCCTGTGATTTGTTAAATTGTCTACAGAACGAACACAGAGAGAACACACCGTTCGACTCGTTAAATCGTCGACGAACGTTCGCTCCCGATACAAAACTGCCGTGTCGAGCACGAGTTCCTAACTGCGAAACTAACTCGATAAGCGATCTACGAGAAATCGAAAGTTCAGAAATCGAAGAAATAAAACTAGAGAACGGGAGCAGGAACGCGGTCGGGATGATTACGCGACTAGCTCGAGCCTCGAATAATATCGATTTTACTATGAAACTTCGGAAGTAGAAAAACAATTGTTTTCTCGTTTCCCGATTGATAGATCCATGGATCCGTGATACCTCCGAGTCGACTTATCGTACGCGTATGTAGGCTCTAAACGCGCCGCGGCAAACGCCTAGCATTACCCCTTGCAAACGTCTGCCAAAGAAATAGCCGAGGGGTTCGCAACTCTTGACGGAAAACCCGAACAGTTCTTCGACACCTGATGTTGCGAACCGATATGCGAAAACTCGAATGTTTAAACATACATGTTATCGTCCCAGTATGCACCAGTGAAACTTTAACCGGTGGACACGACGAGGACGCCAGAGACGCGTGGAAGCTCGCAACGCGATAGATCTCGGTCTCCGGTAACTCAAAACAATCTATAGTTGTATCGAGTCTCGGTTTTCAGCATTGGTCGGTGCAACGTGCAACGAACCGAGTTACGAAGTTACGATTTACGACCCAACTCTCGATACACGTGTACACACGCGCACGCACGCACAAACACAATTCTTTCGCAATTTCGCACAATTTTCTTGCAGATGTCTCGAAGGAATAAACAACGCAAAACGGCGAAACGCGAGAAACGCGAATCGTGTGCACGTATGCGCGCACTCGCGTTACTTTTCAAATCAGGACCACATTCTCGGAAAACGAACATCCCGAAACGTTTCTTATATTCGGAACCACTCGTTTATGAGAACAAGTAGCTCTAACCTTGTGTCGTCTCGAATCTTCTTGTTCAAACAGGCCGAGCAGTTGTCCACGCGAGTCGATCACACCGTACAGAGTTTCCTTGTTGTTCTGAGTAGTCCTGGTAGTCCCTAATATTCATCCGCACCTCGTTGATTCCAAGCACCGGCGAGT